>NC_056737.1:252422689-252487689 GCF_019279795.1 Protopterus annectens
AGCATCTCAGTCACCCTTGTAACAGAGTGAACGTAGCCATCATTCTTCCCACTCCTCTCGATCCTTTAGATTATTGGATCGTGATGTGGAGAGAATAGTAAGTAGGTTGCTTAAGTCACAGGCACTGGCAAAATTACTGTCCAGCCCACGTCAACAGGTACCGGCTTCAACCGCCTCTATTTCCGTTCCTCCTCCAACTACATTTAGCTCGGAGCCGAAGACCATGGATCCGCAGGTAGTAGGACTGTCGGCGCCGATCATCATCTCTCCTTCGGTTCTGACATCGGCTGCGGTTACCTCAATTGTACCTTCTATCGAGGGATCTGGGCACCGGGGCTCTCTCTTCGGCTCCGAGCGGGGAGTGGCATCAGACCCTTGTCTGACCCCGTTGTCCCCCTTGGAGCTTTGGCGCAGGTGAGCTTTGCTCCAACATCGGCCTTGGAGCCATCACCTTCAATGTGGAGAAGGACTCCTGTTTCTTTGGAGCTGGAGCTTTCACTGCCTAGAGGTCGGGGCGCCTTTGAGGTCATGCGGAGTGTGCTGTCCCCCGAACCAGCTCTACTGCCAGCTCCATCAGCTCCTTCCCCCGTGGTGTCTGTTCCAACCTCTACTCCTCCTCCAGACCCCAAATGTAGGGAACCTATGCCCCAGGACACTCCATTGGGTGATCCGTCTTCTTCCGAAGCTTTCCCTGATCACTCGGGAGGGCCTCCCCAGAAGAAGAAGTGCAAGAGGAAGCACATAGACTCCCCTGAGTCTGTCACTTCAGATACAGACATGGATGAATCAGAAGGGTCCCCAAGGTCCCTCTCTGAAGATGTTTCTTTTTTGGACATCCTTGAAATACTAGACAGAGGAGGGACTGGACTACCCTAGCCCCTACCGAGGACGAGTCTGTATACCTGGACACATTTGTTTCCCGACCTTCCACCTCCTGGGTATCTCCTCCTTTTGATCCACTCATGTCTGTAGTGGCTCGAAAGGCTTGGTCAGCTCCAGATTCTGTGGAACCTATTCCAAGGACACCAAACAAACTTATTACAGCCCCCCAGGACAAACAATTCCTCTCCAAAGGTGTGCCCGTTGATGCCATGGTGGTAGCATTAGCCACCAAGAAAGAGTTAGCAGAAACCTCTTCATCGGTTCATCCTCCAAACAAAGAGTCTTGGACGATGGACAGATATGGAAAGCGAATGTTTGCTTCAGCCACCTTTTCAATGAGGTCCCTGAACTATCTATGCCATTTTACACGTCTTCAAAGGGATCTCCTAAAAGAGCTTGAAGATACCCTTCAAGATCCTACAGCTGAGGGAGTACGAGCCAAATTAGCTTCTCAGCTTGCAACTCTTAATTCCATAGTCAACTCCTCCATGAGGCTGATTTCCTATACAGCCGATGGAGCGAGCAGGGCCGCAGGGACAGGTGTGGCTCTCAGGAGACATGCTTGGATGTGGCTGTGTCAGTTTGCAGAACCCTTAGCTTCTCAGCTTGCGACTCTTAATTCCATAGTCAACTCCTCCATGAGGCTGATTTCCTATACAGCCGATGGAGCGAGCAGAGCTGCAGGGACAGGTGTGGCTCTCAGGAGACATGCTTGGATGCGGCTATGTCAGTTTGCGGAACCCTTTCGAGCATCCTTCACCAATACTCCCTTTGATGACTCCTTTCTCTTTGGGCCTCAGGTGAAAGACACATTGACCAGGTGTGAGCAGGAAGGCAAGACTCTCTCTGCTGTGGGAGTCCAGTTTTCCACTCCTTCCAGACCTTATCCCTAGGGTCAGAAGAGCGGAAAGATGTGGTTCCAAAATTCCCAGGGACCCTTGCCTGACACACGATAACAATAACAGACGCTGCCTTCATGGCAGAGGGGGACCGCAAAACCAGGTTGACAGAGAAACCTTCTCTACCAAGCCCTTCCAGCATCCCTGAAGGGTTGCCTGACTGCTCACCACTGGAGGCAGTCAGGGGAAGACTTTTGCTGTACCCAAAAGCCTGGCAAAATATAACAAGAGATAGATGGGTACTATCCATTATATCCAGAGGTTACAAAATTCCCTTCCATCAATCCCCCATAGAATCAAAGGAGCCCATTGGGATCAAGCAGTCACAGAAGTTTCAAGGCTGCTAGAAAAAAGAGCCATTCAAGAAGTCCCCGCAGACCAACTAGGATCCGAACTTACTCAAGATTCTTTTTAGTACCAAAAAAGACAGGGGACTGGAGACCAATACTGGATCTCAGCAGATTGAACACATCTGTACAGAAAGAGAATTTCCGGATGGTGACACTGCAGTCCATTTTCCCTTTTCTGGGTCAGGACAATTGGATGTGCTTGATAGATCTTCAGGACGCGTACTACCACATCAAGATGGACAGACCCTCCAGGAGATTTCTTTGCTTCCAGGTAGGGGCCAGTCATTACCAGTTCAGAGCTCTGCCCTTTGGTCTCACCTCAGCCCCCAGGGTGTTCACCAAGTCTATTACGGCTCACCTGAGGCGTCAAGGATTCCAGGTGTTTCCCTATCTAGACGACTGGCTCCTGACTGCTACCACCAGGCTTCAACTCTTAGAGGCACGAGATTATACAATCACATCATGCACTCAACTAGGCATTACAGTAAATTTTGAAAAATCTGCCTTGTTGCCCTGTCAGTCTATCACATACATAGGAGCAAAATTAAACACAAAGGAAATGTTTGCAAGATTACCTCAGGAAAGAGTTTCCACTATTTGTCATGTTAATTGTAATGCAGAGCAAAAGGATTCAAGTCAGATATGTCCTCCAAGCTCTAGGCTGCATGGCAGCTGCCATTCTTCTTGTCCCATTGGCGCGTTTCCACATGAGAATCCTTCAGTGACTTCTTTTCACGCAGTGGTCTTTCCAGGAGCTGCCCATGTCTCACATGATCCTGATCACAGAAACATGCAAAAGGCACCTATCTTGGTGGATGGTCTCCCCACTAGTAATTCAGGGTAGACCTTTCATACCAACCCCCTCAAGTAGCCACAGTGACCACAGACGCCCGAGTGTGGGGGGGGGTCATTATCCAGGCAGGACAGTCCAAGGCACTTGGCAACCTCGCGACTACCGTCTGCATAAAAATGTCCTAGAAATGAGAGCGGTGCTCCTAGCATTGCAAGCCCTACAAGACTCTCTTCCTTCCGGGATCATTGCAATGCAAATGGACAACATGTCAGTAGTGTTGTACATCAACAAACAGGGCGGGACCAGGTCTTACCCCTTGTGTCGAGAAGCACTCAGACTGTGGCAATGGGCGATTTCCTCCCAATGTTTTCTGATAGCAACGCACATCCCTGGGAAATCCAACGTCATAGCGGACAGGCTCAGCAGAGCTATCCTCATGCCTCACAAGTGGTTTCAGAATCAGGAAGTTGCGGATCTTATCTTCCACAAATGGGGACAGCCTTGCTGCGACCTATTTGCCACTCCTCTCAACAACAAATGCAGCAGCTACTTCTCTCTACTTCCTCTTCCAGGTCATATACCCAGAGATGCTCTAGTCCACGATTGGCCTCAGGGACTCCTTTATGCTTTTCCCCCTAATACCAAGACTCATACAGAAAGCAAAATTGTTGGGTTGCAAAATGATCCTCATTGCCCCATATTGGCCTCGACAGATATGGTTCCCGTTCCTGCACCTCCACCTTCTGGATCAACCGTGGATTCTGGACCCGGTTCCAGATCTTCTGATTCATCAATCAGGCGGGTTGCACCAATCCCTTCAAACTCTCCAGCTCACAGCTTAGTTACTCCACTTCCAACCTTAGCCAGGCTTTCCAGTATCTCCCCAGCAGTCCGTGATATTATTGTTTCCTCACATAAGTCTACTACGAGGAAAACGTATGCTAGTAAATGGAAATGTTTTTCTTACTGGGCAGAATCTAGAAATTTGGATCCTTTCTCAGCCCCAGTGCATGAAATTCTTGAATTTCTACCACAACTTTTTCAGTCTGGTGCAGCTTCCGCTACCATTAGAGTACAGCTAGCTGCCATTTCTAATTTTCATATCAGTATGTTTGATGCTAGCATAATGTCTCATAAGCTCTGCAAGGCCTTTATGAGAGGAACATCTCTTCTTAGACCCCCAGTTAGAGATCCTCCTCCTCCTTGGGATCTCAGTTTAGTTTTAGCTTCCTTAATTTTGCCTCCCTTTGAACCGGCAGCATCATGTTCCTTAAAATTTCTTTCTTGGAAGACACTTTTTCTGGTTGCTGTCACTTCAGCTAGATGTGTCAGAACTTCAAGCACTATGTGTTCCTCCTCCTTATCTGGTGTTTCACAAGGACAGAGTTTCTCTGAGGACCAATCCATCCTTTATTCCTAAAGTCTGCTCAGAGAACAATTTAAATAAATCCATAGATCTCTCAGTTTTCTTTCCCAATCACAGCAACAAGGCAGAATACAAGCTCCACCAATTGGATGTACACAGACAATTGCATTTTTATCTCCATAGAACTAAGGAACTAAGAAAGTCAGACCAGTTATTTCTTTCTTATTCTTTCAGCAAACAAGGCCTTCCAGTTTCTAAGGTGACCTTATCCAGATGGTTATCTGATACTATTGCCTTTATTTATCAGTTACGAAACAAAGAGCTGCCAGCTAAACCAAAAGATCATTCTACTAGAGCATTAGCCACCTCTGTAGCCTTTCAGTCTAGGTTGCCCATAGACTCAATCTGTGCAACTGCCACTTGGGCAAACCCTCACACTTTTATCTCTCATTACATGGTAGACATGGTCTCCCGGAGCAGAGCTTCCTTTGGTTCTACTGTTCTGAAGAGTCTGTTCCAATGAGCCACCCGAGATTATAGGTGCTAGGAATGCTGTCCCAAACAGCAGGAACAAAGGCGAGATGGACAACTTAACATAAAGAAGTTATGTACCTACCATAACGTTCCATGTTAGTTGTCTTCATCTCGCCTTCCTTCTTGCGTCCCTCCCTCCTTCCCCCTTCCTAGAGGATTGAGAGGAGTTCCTTTTTGTTTTCACTGGCTGAGTATCTTTTATTACTTCACACCAGGTAATTTATGACTCTTTCCTTGTTTAGGTGTATTGGACTACCAGTTTTTAGGTAACTGGTTACTCTACTTATGTCTAGTGTGCAGTATCACAAATGAGATCTGGGTAGCTGATGCTGGGCATTCTGGGATAAGGGGTAGCCTTGAGCCAGTAAACAGCTCTTGAGCTATAGAAGATGGCCGAGTCAGAGCTGTGGATCGGCTCCGAACCCAAATAGCAAGAAGGAAGGCGAGATGAAGATAACTAACATGGAATGTTATGGTAGGTATATAACTTCTTTTTATCCTGCATCTATCAATCCCCATGGGTCCCGGTTACCTGAGAGTTTACTCTAGTATCCTGCTACTCATGCAGGCAGTGACACCCCCCCCCAGTTACTTTCACACTTACAAGTACACAAACTTCTACACACATGCAATGCCCGTGCACTAGCCCAGCAATCAAGGAGCCTCAATCCTCACCACTAACACCAGTGAGGGGCGTCCATATAGGGAAAGGATAATAAAATACACATACAGTAGAGTGCAATTTCCCTTAAGAGCACACAGAGATCACAGTCAGTCTGGGGCTGGTTTCTCCCTCTCTGTCCAGGTCCCCAATAAGACTCCCCACTGGCACAGCTATAGGGTCCAGATCTCAGCCTAGTGAGCAAGCTAACACCTCCAGCACCCTCTCTGTCCAGCCAGTGCTTCGTGTCCCTGCCCAAATAGCTGACACACACACACTTTGAGATAAGAGTTATATACAACCACACAGACACTCCTGGAGAAGGCTGGCACAGGCTCTCCAGCTGTGCCCCTTTTACCCAGACTATATGGTAGTACCACTTGCTACCACCCACTAATATTTATCAGCTAATAAAAAGGCCCTTAACAAAGGATGTCCAATTATTAATGTGCAATATTGTTATCCAAATGGTAAGTGCAACTGAACAGTCGAGGCTTATTGGAGTGGCTTGGCCAGTATCACTAAGTACATGCAATGTACTCTTAGAGCTTAAATTACCTCTACACAAAACAGCCACAGTTGAAAGGTTTAAAAATATTTAATAAAAAGCCTTTCAGCTTTTCCCAGTTAGGGATTGCAACATCGGAACTCCGGTCTGCTAATGATTGGCAGTGGGTTTTTACAATGCCGAGTTGCCAGCCCGACACCCAGTCTTCAAAGAAGGCACACCTATCCACGCACGCACCTATCTGCATGTCACTCAACTGCGGGGAGGACGTGCAGACTTCACACAGAAGGCACTCTAGCCGACAATCGAACGGGAGAACGTCTTGCTGTCAGGCGACAATGCTAACCGCTGCACCACAGCGGCCTTTTGTTTAAAAATATTTAATAATAAATAATAAAAACACAAGAGAATACTTCTTACTACACAATGCTAGTCATGAGTTCAGAGATATAGAGAAATACTTAAAATAATACAGTAGAACAGTTCTGACATTAATACAGAAAAAAGACTAATCTACTCTTCCTATTTCCTACATATATCTAAGAGCAAACACAGTTCTAAAATAAACTTGCATGTAGAACACAGGCAGAGTGCTAGTGAGTTGGATGTTCTCAAGACAAATGCTAAATGCCCTCATTCTTTCTGTCCTTAAATTGATAACACAGTACCACTGATTAATTTCAGATTACATTATTTCTTTCTGGTTCCCAGGCTAAAAGAAACTCAGAGGTTAATTGCCCTTTTGACCTGCAGCTGGTCAGGAAGCCAGAGCAATAAAAGAAATTACACATGTAAATTCTAGCCATTAACTCTGACCCCAAAACAATAGGCAGAATGCCTCCCTCTAGACATCTCGGCTCCGATTTTTAGATCAAAGAATATCACAGTGCTTGACTTATCAGCTTTCTTACAGCAGAGTGCACTGTTGTTGCATTTTTTTCAGTTCAACATCCAGTACAGTCTTTTCACATTTAAGAGAACAAGTCTGTGGCTTACATTAATATTTGCAAATGACAGAATTATCTACAAAAGTCTATCTAGCTAGGCTGGCAGCCTTCACCTATCTTCACACATCTCCCCCCTGGAGAACTCAAGCTATTCTTTTTCCATTTTTTAAGTGACCCTTGCGAAACGTTGCTTGAGAGAGTTAGGTCTATATGAATATACTTTACCCCATTCCCTGTCTTGAGAGCCCATCTGCATTGGCATTGCTAATCCCACTGTGGTGCTGCACTGACATATATGCTTGCATCCCAAGGCTCCATCCTAGCAACTTGGCATTTTGCTGGCTGGCTCTGTTTAACCATGTTAGAGGATTGTGATCTGTCACTACAGTTAATTTTCTTCCATACAGATAAGGCTGAAGTTTCTGCAGTGCCCACACTATGGCTAGACATTCCTTTTCTACAGCTGCATAGCATTCCTCCCTGGGTTGGAGTCTATGACTGAGATAAATCACTGGGTGCTGTACTCCCTCTGAAGAAATCTGGCTAAGTATAGCCCCCACTCCATGGTTCAAAGCATCCACCTGCACAACAAATTCTTTGCTGTAATCTAGACTGGCTAACACAGGGGGTCCTCCCAAAGCTTCTTTAAGCTTTTGGAATGCCTGTTCACATGTTGGAGTCCACACTGCCGTATCGGCCTGTTCTTCCTTGTCAGGGAGCAGCTATGGTACTATAAATAGAGACAAAGTTTCTGTAGTACCCTGCTGCCCCTAAGAATGCCCTTACCTGTTTTTTTGGTAACAGGTGCATGCCATGCCTGAATGGCTTCCACTTTGGCAGGTTCTGGCCTGATCTTACCACTCCCCACTCTATGTCCCAGGTGGGAGACTTCTGCCATACCCACCTGACATTTGCTGGGCTTAATGGTGAACCCTGCCCTCTGTAGTCTGTCAGCACCTTCCTGACATGTTGAAGGTGCTCGTGCCAGGAATGGCTGTAGATGGCAATATCATCTAGCTAAGCAAGGGCAAACCCCCCTGCTCCTGCTATGATGTGATATACCAGCTTCTGGAAAGTTGCTGGGGCATTTTTCATCCCAAAGGGCATCTTTGTAAACTCATAGAAGCCAAAAGGAGTCACAAAGGCTGACCTCTCTCTTGCATTGGGAGTCAAGGGCAGCTGCCAGTAACCCTTGATAAGATCAATAGTTGTAAGATACTTAACCCCACCTAGCTGCTCTAGGGCCTCATCTGTCCTAGGCATGGGGTAAGCATCTGACTCTCTCAGGCACCCAGTAAGGGGCCTGCCTAATAGGCCTTTGGGGTCCTGTATCCACCTGGTGCTGCACCAGGTGGGTGCACCCTGGTTTCCCAGTGAACATGTCCCCAAACTCCTGTAACACTGCTCGGATTTCTCGAACCTGGGTAGGAGATAGCTGCTGGGACATTGCTGCCCCTTCCACTGAGGTGTCAGTCCGAGCCTCACTGAGGAGATCAGTCACCAGATCGCTCTCAGACTCCTCCTGCAATCTGCTGCAAATGCTCAGCACAAGGGCCTCCCTATCATGGTAAGGTTTCATCATGTTAACATGGCACAATTTGTTCTTCTGCCTCCTGCATAAAAGTTCTAACATGTAGTTAACATCACTTACTTTTCTTATCATCTTGTAGGGTTCCTCCCAAGTTGCTTGCAGCTTGTTGTGTCTGACAGGAATGAGAACCATTACCTGCTGCCCTACAGTGTACTCCCTAGCTCAAGCATTCCTGTCATATCATACCTTTTTCTGTTGTTGGGCTTCTGCCAGGTTTTCCTGGGCCAAGCACATGAGCTCCCTAAGCCTTGTCCTGATGTTTAGGACATATGCCACAACAGACTCCTTGTGAGGTTCACACTCACCTTTCCACTCATCTTGAATTAAATCTAGAGGTCCCCTCACCCTATGCCCATACAGCAACTCAAAGGGTGCAAAACCCGTGAATTCCTGGGGAACCTCTCTGTAAGCAAATAACAGATGTGGCAAATATTTGTCCTACTCCCTTTAAACTGGTCTGCAAATGCCCGTAGCACAGACTTTCATTGTAGAGTTTAACCTCTCAACAAGACCATTAGTCTGGGGATGGTAGCGGGTGGTCTTCAGGTGCTTCACCCCACAGTACTTCCACAGACAAGCCTGCAGGTCTAACATGAAACTGGCACCTCTGTCACTCAGTATTACTTTTGGGAAACCTACCCTGCTGAAAATCTCTAACAAAGCATTTGTCACCTTTTCTGCCTCAATGGGGGACAAAGCTGCTGCCTCCGTGTATCATGTAGCATACTCCACTACCACTAGGATATACTTTTTCCCTGTGGAACTTGGGGTACTCAGAGGCCCCACAATTTCCATAGCTACCCTTTGATCTGGCTCCTCAATCACACGTAAATGCATCAAAGGAGCTCTCACCTTGTCTTCTGCCCTGTCTACCTTTTGGCACTGCACACAGGTCTTGCAGTACCCTGTTACATCTCTGGAAATTCCAGGCCAGTAGAAGTTCTGCATAATATGTCTCTTTGTATGTTGTATGCCCATATTACCTGCAAAGGGAATATCTTAGGCTATGGCCCAGACGGTAGGCTCTAGGCACTACCAACTGCTGTATTCTCTCACCTTCTAGCCGTCCCTCATGGGTCCACTCTCTATACAGTAACCCTTTGTCCCAGTATACAGATTCCCCCTTCCCTTGAGAATCAGGTCCCTCACTAGCTACCTCTCTCAGGCCTTGCAGTGTAGGGTCTGAGAGCTGAGCCTGTCTCAACTCTCTCCTTGTAACCTATCCCAGCTTTCTTACAGCAGAGTGCACTGTTGTTACATTTTTTTTCATTTCAACATCCAATACAGTTTTTTCACATTTATTGTTCTCTTAAAAAAAAACTGTATTGGATGTTGAACTGAAAAAATATGTAACAACAGTGCACTCTGCTGTAAGAAAGCTGATAAGACAAGCATTGTAAAATTCTTTGATCTAAAACTCACAGCCGAGATGTCTAGAGGGAGGCATTCTGCCTGTTGTTTTGAGGCCAGAGTTAATGGCTAGAATTTACATGTATAATTTATTTTATTGCTCCGACTTCCTGACCAGATTCAAGATCAAAAGGGCTATTAACCTCTGAGTTTCGGTTAACCTGGGAACCAGAAAGAAATAATGTAATCTGAAATGAATTAGTGGTACTGTGTTATCAATTTAAGGACAGAAAGAATGAGGGCATTTAGCATTTGCCTTGAGAACGTCCAACTCACCAGCACTCTGCCTGTGTTCTATATGTAAGTTTATTTTAGAACTGTTTTCTCTTAGAGATAGGTAGGAACTAGGACAATTAGATTAGTCTTTTTTCAGTATTGATGTCAGAACTTTTCTACTGTATTATTTTAAGTATTTCTCTGTGATCTCTGAACTCTTGACTAGCACTGTGTAGTAAGATGTATTGCCTTGTGTTTTTATTATTTATTATTAAATATTTTTAAACCTGTCAACTGTGGTTGTATTGTGGCTTACATTAATATGTACAAATGATAGAATTATCTACAAAATTCTATCTAGCTAGGCTGGCAGCCTTCACAACACATACCACAGTCCCTGTACCTGTCCCTAACACATCTACCCACCTATATTTCCCCACCCACCCCCATCAAACATTGGTGCCATTAAGGCATGTATGTACGTATTAGGGCTTGGTTGTCTAGTGTATCTTCCCATCCTCTGAACCCCCCCCCCCTTATGATGTCTGTGCCTTAGGGCACCTTACAGAGTACTCCCTGGTGGTGTAGTGCATTCCCCTCACTCCCCAAACCCTGTAGTAATGTTAGTGCCACCATGGCACTTATCGCATTCCTTAGTGTCCAGTGGTTTCCCCCACCTTTCGATCCCCATAGCCATGTTGGTGATATCATGGCACTTTAAGTAAGCCCCGATGATCTAGTGCATCCCTCACTCTCTGATCCCTGTAGTAATATAGGTGCCAGCATGGCACTTTACAGATGCATCCCTGGTGGTCTAGTACAGATCCATCCCTGGTGGTCTAGTATATCTGCCCCCCCCATTCCTTTTTTGCTGTTGGTGCATTTATGCCACTTTAAATATAAGCTTTATGTCTAGTGACCCCCACACACACACACACATAAACATGTTTGTGCTCATCGGCTGAACATGGCATTTTGGATATGCTCACTGCCATGACATGGTGTAGAAGGCCATGCTGATCTATACAGTCATATGCTTACTGCTCTACAACCAGTGTGGCATCATTGTCCTAGGGTAGGTGGTTGGGGTGTCATTGAACAAAATTGCACAAGGAGTCTTGCACAATCCTGCTCCATGGTATTATTATGGTTTAAGATATAGACATGGACTGATGTATCCTTCTGTGGTGCACAAAACTTTGTACAGTAGCATTCAGGGTTTATGAATATGAGCCAACATTTTCTCGCTGTTCTTTTTGTTCTTTACTCACTCACATCACCGTGATATTCAGTTTTTGAAAGCTTACCAAATGAAAACTAAATTGCTGTTCAAGCTGATTTTAAATGCAGTAAAGGCTAAAAAAACAAATGTTTAAACTCAAATTGAGAGTTTTTTTTCTGTGTCTGAAAACCAAAATATTTGTGCTTACTTCATAAAGCACCCAGCTACAACTATGGAATGCCACTGTGTTACTGAATCATTGTATTAAATATGCCTTTCATGAAGCAATTCTATGATTTTTGAACACAGTGTACACATTCTCAGCTTTGATTTCATGCTGTGTAATTATTGGCAGCAGGCATATAAGATGTTCTTCATTCCACATTGCTGCAGTCCTAACCATTGGGTAGTCCGCTGTCCCAGTCGGCCCGAATACCAAAGTATATGGCTGACGTCGGTCAAGGCGCATTAGTCTGACGTCAGGACGTCAGGGTACTAATGCGCATGACCGACGTCATATCCTCAGTCTTTTTTGCCGCATGGTCCGATGCAGAAGCAGTTTTGCGAGTGCAGGTTGGCGTTCTGAAATTTTCTGAAGTCGGAGTTTCAGACCGAATCAAAGTTGGCTAAGTACCCGTTGGGAATATTTCGGTTTTCTTGCCTCAGTATTTAACCGGATGTCAGAAAAAGTGAATAACTGTATTTCTTGTGGGAAACAGATACCTCATAGGGATTACCATACCTTGTGTATACCTTGTTTAGGGCCTGAGCACGACGTTGTTGGATGCCGCTCTTGTGCTAGATTTAACAAACGCACTATTAAGAGAAGGTTAGACTGTGCCAGGTTAGTTTTTGGGAAGCGTTGTAATTATAAAATGCCGTCGGATTCTCCGTCCGCTTCGTCCAAAAAGCGCAAGGACAAAGCAGCAAAGCCTAGAGTGGAAGAACCGACAGTCCCGGACGTCGGTTCTTTAGAAGGCTCAGTGGAGCCGGAGGTTCTGCCAGGAGTTTCTTTGGAGTCTCAGGGAGAGACTTTACTGTTACAGGATGTGTCCCTCAGGAGGTAGGCCAGGCTGAAGGGGCTTCTCAGGTGGCTGTTCTTCCCTCTCTTCCTAAGGTGGTTAGAGCCTCCCCTTCTGTTTCCAAGGCTTCTTTGAGAGGCAGGCCAGGTTTAACTTCAGTGGGGGTTTCTCCTAGCTCTTCAGGATCTTTGCCTAAGAAACATATGCTTAAAATGGCAGAGGATTTGATTACTATGATTAGAGGTTCTATGCCCCCCTCCTGATAAGAGGCCTAGGGTGGAACCTGAGTTTGAGAGTTTTGAGCAGTGTTCGGAGGCTTCTGAGTCTTCGGCTGAAGACTTGCAGGAGTATCCTCCTTATTCTGATTCTGATGTGGATGATTCTACTCCTTCGGCTTCTCCTCCTGAGGATTTTTCATTTTCAGAGACCCTGCATTCCATGAGGGAGCATTTTAAATGGGAAGGTCAAGATTTCTCTGATTCCAGGAAGAGGCTTAGGGAATTCTTGTTTTTACCCCAGCATAGGCCTTTAGCTATACCTCCTGTTCTGAATGTGGTGGAAGATGTTTTTGCAGAGGCTTCCCTGAACCCTGATTCTTTGCCTCCTGCCCCAGTTAAACCGGATAGGTACTATAGGGTGCCTGAAACTCATAAGTATCTTTTTGAGAGTCCTAGGGCAGACCCGGAAACTGTCTCTCAGGGGCCTAAAGGTGTTAAGGCTTCTGTTGTTAAAAATCCTGTTCCTCCTGATAAAGAGGCAAGGGCTTTGGATAGATGGGGAAAGAAAGTGTATACTTCTTCCACTTTAGCCATGAGGGCGTTGAATTGCCAGTTTCACATGTTAAAATATCAAAATTATCTCCTTTCACAATTGAAGTCTAAGGTGGATGCTCTGGCAGAAGGTATTGAGTGTAAAGAGTTGCAGGATTTAGTTCAGGTGTCTGAACAGGTGGGTAAGCATTCCTTGCAATGTGGTTTTGATGCTGTGCAGGCCTCCTCGAGGGTGGCTGCCACTGGTTCTGTTCTTCGTAGGCACGCCTGGTTGAGGGATCAGAATTTAGCTGAGCATGTTAAGACTAGGATTTTGGATGCTCCTTTACAGTCTGACGTGTTGTTTGGTTCGCCTGTGGAAGCAGTTTTAAAGAAAATGGAGGGCAAGGCTAAGTCTATGCAAACTGTTAAAGATTTTTTGCAGGTGCAGCCTCCGAAGTTTAGTAGAAATTGGCCTACTAAGGGATGGACATATCCTGCTTATGATTCCCAGTCTGGGGGTAGGTCTAGACGTGGTAGGGGCAGAGCTCAAGGTTCTTTTAGGCCTAGAACAGGGAGTTCACCTGCTCAGACTTCTGGTGAGGGCAGGGGTCAGTCCTTTCGTAAACAGACCCAATGACCTACCTTTTCAGCTGCCGGTACCTTCTTGTCTGGCAGCACCTTTGGGAGGAAGGCTGGCTCTTTTCAAAGAAAATTGGAATTTAATTACCCAAGACAGATGGGTTTTGGATATCATTCACCACGGTTACAGGTTTTATTTCCATACCTTACCTCCTTTCAAAGGCATGCCAGACATTCCTCCTCTACAAAGAAAAGAGGCTCACAAGCAAATTTCTCTGTTACTCCAAATAGGGGCCATTCAGCCAGTTCCTGTGCCAGAAAGGGGCCTAGGATTTTATTCCCGCCTGTTCCTAGTACCAAAGAAGGGGAACACGTGGAGACCAATTTTGGATTTATCTATCCTCAACACTTATCTGGACATTCCCAAGTTCAAAATGTTGATGTTACAACAGCTTTTACCTCTGCTGGGCAAGGATCACTGGATGGTAACTTTAGATCTCAAGGAGGCTTACCTTCATGTGCCTATCAGACTAAGTTGCAGGAAGTATCTGCGTTTTCGAGCTGGAAATTCCCATTATCAGTTCTCTGCATTGCCCTTTGGCTTATCTACTGCCCAGAGTATTCACAAAGGTTCTGGCTCCAGTGATAGCTTACTTCAGGCTAAAAGGAATTCAAATCTATCCTTACTTGGACGACTGCCTGATTCTGGCTCAAGAAAAGGAAGACCTTTTACAGCATTTGGAATATGTGATAGCAGTGCTAAGATGCCTAGGGTATTCTGTGAACGAAATAAAGTCCAGTCTAGTACCCTCTCAAGACATGTGCTTTCTGGGTGTGAGACTGAATACAGCAGCCCAGATGGCCTTTTTAACCCCGGACAAACAAAAGAATCTTTCCATTTACTTCCATCAATTATCTCATCAGTCCGGGCTGACTGCAAGGACAGTCCTTCAAGCCTTAGGCTTCATGGCATCTTGTATTCTGGTGCTTCCCAATGCCAAACTGCATATGAGGAAGCTGCAATGGTATCTCAAAAATGTATGGACACAGCACTGCCAGGATTTGGACA
This sequence comes from Protopterus annectens, assembly GCF_019279795.1. Taxonomy (NCBI): domain Eukaryota; kingdom Metazoa; phylum Chordata; order Ceratodontiformes; family Protopteridae; genus Protopterus; species Protopterus annectens. The sequence goes on from NC_056737.1 coordinate 252,437,491, forward strand.
CTGTCATTCAAATAATACCTTGCATTCAACAGGAATTTTTGTGGTGGGCTCAGGAATGTCACCTAAACAAGGGACTCTCTGTGACCCGGCCAGAGGCGAGTCAGATTCTAACGACAGATGCCTCAGACATTGCTTGGGGAGCTCATCTAAATGGAAAGTGGATACAAGACAAGTGGCCTGCCAGACTACAGCATCTACATATCAACATGAAGGAGATGTTAGCAGTCCAGTTTGCATTAAGGGCTTTCAAGGAGTTACTTCTTCCAGGGCAGGTGTTGATTCTAACAGACAACACAACTGTCATGTGGTACATCAACAAACAAGGGGAACACATTCTTACCCGTTGTGCAGGCAAGCAATGATTTTATGGGAGACTGCGCTCAGCTTGCAACTAACTCTTCAGGCAAGGTTTCTGCCGGAGCACAGAACTCCTTAGCAGATGTGTTAAGCAGACAAATCATGGATCCCCACAGTGGAAACTGGATCTTCATGTATTTCGAAATTGACAGTGTCATGGGGAACTCCAGACATAGATCTGTTCGCTTCTCCACTAAACCACCAGTTGCCAAAGTTTTGCACAAAGAGGTTTCATCACACAGCTTGGAAAGTGGATGCTCTGTCTTTCAGTTGGAAAAATCTTCATGTGTATGCCTTTCCACCTCTGCCTCTTCTCCCAAAGGTGCTCCTAAAGGTCAGACAAGACAAGCCAAGGATGATTTTAATAGCTCCAGATTGGCCTCGGCAACACTGGTACCCATTACTGAGGAGTCTGGTAAGGAAGCCTCCATGGCCTTTACCTTTGATTCCACACCTGTTGTCTCAGAGGGACGGTCACCTGCTCAATGTCAAGCTTCACTCTCTTCATCTAACAGCCTGGCATATTCTGTTTTGAAACACAGCAGGTCTCAACTTCCTCAACAAGTTTTAAATGTGATTATGGAAGCCAGAAGACCTAGTACAAGGAAAGTGTACGCAGAAAAATGGAAGAGATTTTTATTTTGGAGTGCAGCAAAGAATTTGGAGATTTCTGAGCCTAATTTGAGTGTGGCTCTTCAATATCTTACTGAGTTATTGGACAAAGGTTTGTCTTTCTCTTCCATTAAAATTCATGCTGCAGCAATTTCAGCTCACTATGATTGTGACCCACCATTGTTTTCGCATCCTTTGTTCAAGCAATTTCTTAGAGGGGCAAAGAATATAAGACCCCCACGTAGAGCTCCTACTCCTGCTTGGGATCTCAATTTTGTGTTGGAGAAACTTACTCTACAACCTTTTGAGCCTCGGCTACTGCTGAATTGAAATACTTGTCATGGAAGACTGCTTCTTTGTTGGCCATTACTTCTGCAAGAAGGGTTTCTGAATTGCAGGCCCTTATGGCGGTAGAGCCTTTTGATTTTCCATAAGGATAGGGTATCATTACGTACTAATCCTTCTTTTATGCCTAAGGTGGTTTCTAGTGTGGCTTTAAACCAAACTATTCATTTGCCTACTTTCTATGCAGATCCCCAAAATAAGGGGAAAAGATTTTGCACACTTTAGATGTACACAGGCAGTTGCGTTATTATTTAAGCAGGACTAAAGATTTTAGGCAGTCTCAGCAGTTGTTTGTTTCTTTTGCTTTGAGTTCTCAGGGCAAGCCTGTGTCAAAACAAACTATTTCTAAGTGGATTGGGTTTTGCATTGCTTTTGTTATTCCCATCATGGCAAGGAGATTCCAGCTGGGATTAGGCCTCATTCCACTAGGGCTACTGCCACTTCAACAGCATTTCTAAGGGGTGGCAACTAAGGATATTTTGGAGGCAGCTACTTGGAGTTCAGTACATACTTTCTCTAAGCATTACCACCTTCCTCTCTACTCTAAATCTAGGGCTGGTTTTGCCACAGCTATTTTGCAAGGCATGTTGACAGCTCCTGCTTCCTTATGATTTGCCAGCCTCCCTTACCTCTGCTTTGGGATTCTACCCAATGGTTAGGACTGCAGCAATGTGGAATGAAGAACATAGTACAGTTTTGTACCTACCATAAATGTAGATGTTCGAGGATCCACATTGCTGCAGTCCAATTTACCCTCCCTCCTTCCCCTCTGTGTTTAGGGGTGGTTGTGTGGGTGAGGTTATACTCTTGTAATTTTGTATATAGTGTACATATTTTTGGTGCAGGAGTGTTTGGTGTTTTTGGTTTTGGCCTTGTCTTTTTAGGGTCTTCTGACATCTGGGGCAAGAAAAGACTGAGGATATGATGTCGGTCATGCGCATTAGTACCCTGACGTCCTGACGTCAGACTAATGCGCCTTGACCGACGTCAGCCATATACTTTGGTATTCGGGCCGACTGGGACAGCGGACTACCCAATGGTTAGGACTGCAGCAATGTGGATCCTCGAACATCTACATTTATGGTAGGTACAAAACTGTACTTTTTCACTGTTGTGCAGTGCAATGAAATTATTTTCCCCATTCTTATATGCCTTCATTAGTGCAACAGTGAAACCATGTTATCTGCCCCCCAAAAAAGTGAAAGATGGTGCTTCACTTTTTCTATGCCTTTCACGTATTTAGCAAGTTACTCAGTGCCAAATGGAACATATTCTTTAATAAATATTAGTTCACTTTGTAAGTAGTTCACATTGTGCTACCACTGCCACAAAGTAGTCCTTCTTGACAAATACATTTTTTTCTCATTAGATAACGTTCTCTGCTCTTCTTGGTTGCAGTTTCAGTTGTTTTTTTCCAGCTCTCTAGCTCAAATCTGCAATGGCCCTGTTTCTTTAAGAAGGAAGATACTACCATGTCCCTCACCTGCAGTGTCAGAACTTCCCAACACATTAGTATAATGCAGCATTACAGTTAATAAAGCTGCCTTGTATAGCTACTTAATAATGTAATCAATAGTTTAAACAGGGGAGTTCTTATTATTAAAAACTGTCATAAATCACACAATTTTTTTTTCTTTTAAGGATCTGTTGACATTCTTTCTAATTGATAGTAGATGGTCATTAGTGTTGCTATAAACTGTAAACTAGAATTGGACAACTGCATATTGTTAAAAAAAAAAAAAAGTTATTGGCCCTTTGGCATAATGAATTGCATGATGTCCACTGATTTGTCAGGTTCATCTGGCAGCCTTAATGCGAAATGTTTGGCCAGGGAAGATAAAGTATAGTGGTAGAAGGTCAGAGCTTTAATTTTGGGAAAGGGGCATGTAGCAGGTCATTGTTGATGAGACCACTGGTGGAGGCCAGGAGAATCCAGCAGTATAGCGCACACAGGCTATGAAATACTTCTGAGCATCATCCTGTAGTCCAGGGTTTAAGTCCCTTCATCTGTACTTGCATGTTGTGTTATTCTGTTTCGGTGCCTTATCTAGACTAGTCCTTCTGGGTTGCTTCTAGAAATGGGCAGTAATGCCTAGTGTGTTTTTCTGGCTAACAAATGATTGAAAAAAGAAAGAATTAATGAATACATAAATGTAAGAAGGCTTAAAGGAATTTACCAGATGTGTGGTGCACAGTGAATGTCTATCGGAGTCCTTGCTTAAAGGAATTTGACAGATGTGTGGCATACAGTGCATATGTCTATTAGATTCCTTGTGTATGGGTGTACCTTTGTAGAATTTAGGATTGAAAGATAAGAAAATTCCACCTATGTGTAGTCTGATGGATTGCTGAGGATATCCTGTCATCATTCCATTTGGCAGCAGTGAAAGTATACATGGTAAAAAAGGTATTATTACACCCACAGGACCCATCTAATACAGGGGGTAATAATGCAACTGAAAGCCTGGTTTTCTGTGTGTATGGATGGGAGCACTCATTTTATGATAGTATGATGAAACTGGTCAATGCCCTATGCAGTCATACTAAACTGTTGGAATGTGTGTTTACATATATAGTAGGATGTATATGAATTTGCATGTGGTTGATGTGTTACATTTTATTTTAAATTTGGTGCTTATCAAACATTTATTCATGTTATTCTAATTTTGTACCACATTGTATTTATGCAGGTAGCTGCTATATTTTTATGCTGTCAAAATTATTTTTGCTTGTAATGTCTTATCTGCATAGTTTGCAGAAGGATGTGGTTACCTCCTCCTGTTTGTGGCAATAAAATGTGGATATGATATGTGCATAAGCAGTCCTTTAAATATACATTAGTATTTTGAAATGAAGTGCATCTTACCCATTAGCCATGAATAAGTTTATCTGCTTCATAGTTATATGTTTACATGTATTTCGTATTGTCCTAAAACTGGATAATAGTGCATTCATACCCACAGCATATGTGCAGTTGTGTCATTTAGGATAATTTTCTTTTTTTTTTTTTTACCTTCATACATGTGTGTGGGTATAAGTGGCATTATGTGATGCCGTATCAAATTTACGTAAATATAAATACACCAAAAGCAAAGATTTACCTCCCATTGATGTGTATTTTACTCCATTCAGGAAGTAAAACCTGGTACTTCCCACTAACGAGTTCAGCATCCACACTAAAGGGTCTATGTTTGAAATTCATATGGACAAGACCATATGACTGAGTTTCTGAAAACTTGAACTTAAAAAAAAAAAAAATACAAAAATCTACCTTTTTACCCCTCTGCCCCCCACACCTCCAGCAAATTATGTATACCAACTCCGAGATTGCACTTCAGTGGGGAAAATGATAAATTTCCTGTTTCTCACTGTACCGTGATCTTTTTGAAGCTTTGGCTTTCTAAAAACTCGATTGTATGGTCTCAGCCATGTGTATTTCGAGTTTGTGAAAACTTGAACTTCTGATAGAGTTTCACTGAAACATAATGCCTAGCAGAAACAAATAAACAAAAACAGTGCCTGCCTGTTTTTTTTTCCCTTCTCAGTAACTTCAAATAAAACCATTAACACTTCTCAAGCTTAAATAACTTCTTTGGCACCAAAAATTGCATCATTTAAAGAGAGAGACTTAAACTGCAACTTCCAATCTAACAGTTGCCAAACTATTAAATTCATGTACTATAAAAAACATACAGTAATACATGTAAACCAAGTATTAAAATATCAATAAAAATAAAAATAATAATATGAATTATGAATTATATATTGGGAAAACTGAACGGAAGTTCAGTAAGCGCATTTATGCCCATCTATATAGCATTAGGACCAAAGATGCCAACAATGCACTTTATAGACATATTAAACAAAGTGGAGACACACATAATTTTAAATTTGGTATTACTGATAATATTACTATAGATCCTCGAGGTGGAGACCCTAAGGGACTTTTGTCACGTAAAGAAACCTGGTGGCTACTTTATACAGAAGCTTCTAATGCACCAGGTTTAAAAGATTTTATAAGTATTAAACCAATGTTATAAGATTCATTTATTTTATAATATACACTTTTTATAACCTTTTAGATGTATAAATAAACAAATTCATATTATTTTTATTGATATTTTAATACTTGGTTTACATGTATTACTGTATGTTTTTTTATAGTACATGAATTTAATAGTTTGGCAACTGTTAGATTGGAAGTTGCAGTTTAAGTCTCTTTAAATGATGCAATTTTTGGCACCAAAGAAGTTATTTAAGCTTGAGAAGTGTTAATGGTTTTATTTGTAGTTCTGAAGAAGCTCGCATACGAGCGAGTGAAAGCGCTTAACTTTGGTCAATAAATTGGATTTTATTAATCTGAGTTTTTTTCCTTGTATCCGGAGCGAATACACAGGGGATCAGCGTTGTCATTTGGTTCTGTTTGTATTTCATTAACGCAGAGGAAGCTGTTTTCAATTCTTCTCAGTAACTGGCAAAAGTAATGTACTGTGAAGATACAAATAAAAAAAAGGAGTCTTCATGCGACAATTCATGGCACAGTCTAGCCATTCATGCTCCCCCAAAGTACTGAATTAACATGTTTTGCAGTTGCCATGCTTATAGTGATACCAGCTCTCCTGGCTTGATATGCTTTTAATGATTCACCATATAGAAGACACAGTACTTTTTAATTTCATCCTCAGTAATTAGCTTGAGTGCACACAAATGGACCGGGAAAGGAGAGTATGTTAAAAAATGGCATTTTTTTACACAGGTAGGAGTAATGTCATTATATACTGGCAGTTAAGTATTGCAAAGTCATAGGTTCTGTGTATATTTACTCACATCAGGAGGAGCAGGTCTCTAATTTGGGCACACTGGCTGTGTAATTGTCACAAAACATTCATCTTCCAAGGTGTATTTCTGAAGTACATTACAAGGTGATGGTGTGATATAACTCTTCTACATTTAATCTGAATCTAATAAGAGTGCGTTGCTTATTTTTTGATATAACAGACCTTGCAAAAAGTTAGCAGCCAATGATATAATATTAATGGAACTGTAAAACAGGACAATTTGTTAAGTATCAGTTACCCTGAATTTAACATTTGTAGCTTTGTTGGTATATAAAGTCATAGTGTGTTATGACTGATGTGCATGTAGCATGAAGCTGATCTCATTAACAACAATTTTGCATCTGTGAATTTATATATATTTTTGGATGGTACAGTCACAGCAGTCTATCTGACAACTCACAGTGCTTGGTTCTGTCATTCAATTTACAGTTGGTGTCCTTCTACCCAGAGTCTGCCATCCTACCTGTGTGCATGTGTGGGCGCTGCTACATGCTCCAGTTTCCTTCCATTTCCCAAAAGCACGTTACAGTTGAACTAGCAGCCATCTATATTTCTCAAAGATTTTAGTGTTATGTGACAGTGAGTGTATCTGCATCCAGTAAAGGGTCAGTGCCTAATTCAGATTGAGTTGCTATGCTTTGTGTGCTGGAGTAGTCCCCTACCCGTGACCTTGCATTGTATAGCGGTTAGAAATTGAATGAATGAAATATATATCACTCTATATCAAATAAGTACATGACATTTTGTCAAATACAAAAACAGTGAAATTGAGCCATGGTTGATATTTTTATTGTGTATGAAACAAGCACATAGTCTAATATTGGATGAATACTGTATCATACTCAAGTAAGAATTAAAGCAAAAGATGCGTAAAGTAATGCAGTATTTTTGTTGTGGGCTGGGAGATGCACCTGAACACTTCTGCTTTTGTATCTCCTAACTGAAGTTGCAGTATCCTGAACTAAATGAAAATTATCTTTGAGGTGGTGTGACCTAGTGGCTTGTAAGTTTCTAGGGCAGTAAGATTGCAGCCCAGGAAGAAAGATGTAGTGAAAATTACACATATCTTTATTTTCATCACAAGAATCACTTCATGCATTTCAGTGTATCTTTCTCTGTCTGAAAAATATCACTTGCTTTTCATATATCACACCACCACTTTGTAATATGATTTAATTATTTTTTTTAATTTCTCCATATCTTTTGGGTTTCTAATACCATGATGGGAATGAACCCCATTCATAAGTCAAAGTACAATTAAAGTTCATAAAATTAGTATTGCTTCAATCTTTGATGGCAGCTAGAAGTGTTCTTTGCAGCACCTGCAGTGTGCCCAGTAATGACTACTTCTGCAATTTGTACAAAGTTACAGGTACTTCCCAAATATTTATACAAACCATCTTGCTCAAGTTCTTTTATATTACATTCTTGTCCCAAACTGATGTTTTCTTGGTTCTGCAGTTTTTTCTGCTTTAAATGTTGCTTTTGCACATTTATGAAGACCAAATGACATTTCTTATGTCATCTGAAAAAGTTTTGACTACTTACAGTTGTGCTTTCAGTTCCTCATCTGATGAGCTACACAGTTTTAAATCATCGACAAAGAGAAGATGAGAAGCCTTTACACTTTGTTGTTTTCTAGGAGCCAAATTATAGCCATGGCCTAATCTGTTAAGTAGACAGCTTAATGGGTTAAGGGCAAGATAGAATAGCAGTGGTGACAGTCACCCTGGAATGTCCCCTATTGAATTTTTATCCCTGGAGTAATAATTTGCCCTTTATCATGCCTTAATTGCAAAGTGGTTTGCCACTGTTTCATGGTCACCATGATGTAGTTTCTCGGTGTAGGATGTATCTTATACATTTTTAAGCATTCTTTTATCCATGAATGTGGGATACTGTCACATGCTTTTTTGTAGTCAATCCATGCCATACTTTTAGATTCTTCCCCTTCTTACAGTTCTCCACTATAAGTTTATTTTATTTAAGAACAAATGATCCTTTGTTCTGTATGACTTTCTTTTATTGCCCTTTTGTTCTATTGCCATAATTGAGTTTTCTTCTAAATGACTATAAAGTCTGTCTGCATCAATTCCAGTGTATAGTTTATACATCGTCGGAAGGCAAGTTATAGGCCTATAATTTTTAGGATAGTTTGCAGGTTCACTCTTAAGTAGGAGCATTGTTTTTCCTGTTGTTAGCCAGGTTGGTGTCTGTTCGAGGGGGTGCATATAAATAGTTCTTACTCATGGCTAAATCTTCATGCAAAGATGTTAATACTTTTAACCAGAAGTTATGTACTGCATCTGGGGCTGAGGGTTTCCAGTTGGAGGCTTTTCTTAATTTTGTATCAATCTCTCTGGCTGTTACTTCATCACATTTCATATCCTGTACCTTTAACTTCTTAATCTGATGTTGTTAATCTTTGTTCATTCCTTACTGATGGGTTATCGGTTCCGTCCTTGGAACCAAGCCGGCCAAATATCAAGCTCGCGTCAGCCAAAAACTCTCGAGCCAAGGTCCTACCCAGAATGCTCTGCTCCCTTTTACCTCAGATCTCGTTTGCCATGTTGCTGTATAGCCGTGTCAAGCCACTCTCTTCAGATAAGTGTCTAATTTTTTGAAAGTTTTATATATCGTTTCTACTTTAAAGTTTTTCAGAAAGTTTCTGTTATTATTCTCCTACACTAGCGTATCCTTAAGACTCTCTCCCTTTAGTCTATTTCTCTTTATTACCCTTTTCTTACCTTAGAGGTAATTCTTCATTACCATCGTTGGTAATCCTTCTTCCTTCTCTCCTCTTACCCTTTTGAGTAGCCTTTCCTCTTCTTTTTGGTACTGTTCTTCTTCTGCACATCATTATGTCGGATAAGAAAAGTAGCGTTGGTTTTAAGCAGTGTAAAGACTGTGGCCGTAAGTTACCACTTTCTGATGACCATGACGTATGTGTCTATTGTTTGAATGTCTCCCACCTTACTGTGGATCCCCGGTGTGGGATTTGTAGAAATTTTTTGACCAGGACTTTTAACGAGAGAAAGAACAAATTAATCTTGAAAGATTTTTTTCAAATCTCCTTTCTGTAAGGCTATTTCTGGGTCGGAGGGCTCAACCCCTCCTGTTAAACCCCGTAAGAGGCGTTCTTCCTCTTCCTCATCGAGGTCACTCCCTTTATCTCCCTCTGGAGTTCATAGGGAGTCGACTCATAAGAAGGTGAAATTGACTACTTTAGCATTGCCATCTGTGACCCTGTTGGCTCCAGGCTTGGCACCGCCCCAGCTGATTCTTGCTCCAGCCATGTCCTCCTTATCGACACTGGCACTGGACTTTCTGGTGCAGACAATTATGACTCCGACAGTTCCATTGTAGCCCTTACCGGCACCGTCCATGTGGGTACAGTCCCCTTCGGCACTGTTGGTACAATCCCCTTTGGCCCTGAGTATGATGTTACTGTTCTCCACGGTGCAGACACTTTCAGCATCGACATGTTCTTTGGTGCAGTCCTTTTGGTACCGACATTGTTACCGGTGCAGACACTTTCTTTGATGGCACCGTACCCATTGGTGCAGACACTTGCTTTTACGGTGCAGACACCTTTAACTTCTATGGCGATGATGTCGATGCTGACTACTTCCACACCAATTTCTTCAGTGCAGGCATCCTGGGTTCCAGGCAATGCACTTCTCGAATTAGCAAGGACCAAGTACTCTCCTTCCTTAGATCCATTCGTTGGTAGCCAATATAGACCTTTTCTAGAAAGGCCAGAATCACCCTCAGGTTTCTCTATGAGGTCGACCAGGAGCCTCTCTGAGCAAGATGTGTTGCGTCTTGTTGACCAGTTGCTTGTGGCCAGAGGTCTTTCTCACCTGATGAAGTCCACGTTCCCTCTTTCAGGTGAACATATATCTCCTCAAACACCAACATACACTCCTCCTTTGACATCCACCCAAGTATCGAAGCCCATTACTCTGACAGCAGCTTCCCTTCCTCTGACTCCAATAGTGGATCTCACTTTGAAACAGGAGTCGTCCTTGTGGCCCTCGGTGCACTGGGCATCGGGCTCTTCTCAGGCCATTGGCTGTGCTGTGGGGGAGGGCATTCTTGGTTCCATACCGATTTTTTCTATGGCACTGTCCAGGAATCCTCCTTTTCTCACTCTTCATTGTCCTCTTGAGACTCCCGGTCTGAAGGTCGGCTCGTCGGGGCAGGGTGTGACCCCGGTTCTGAGGTTGTTGTCCTCTGTTCTGGGCTCTCATCTCTCCTTGGGCGGGCTGGCCTTACAGGCCATGGAGAGGGCGCTTGCCTCTGCTGGCAAACCCCACATGTTGGAGTCCTCTCCCCCCTCTGTGCCGCAACTATCACAAGCCACAACCGCCAGACACCGGGCACAAGGGCCTCAGGTTTCTCCTCCTCAGGAGAACCCTCCTCTTTGCAGTCTTCCCCAGAACCTCCTGCTGAGGAAGTACCCCACAAAGTGTCGTGCAAGAGGAAGTGCATGGACTCCACTGAGGAGTTGTTGACTGAAGATATGGACTTTGATGATGGGGAAGGGTCCCCACAGTCACCGTCTGATGAGGTGTCCTTTAGTGACATCCTTGAGATCCTTAAACAGAGGGGTGACTGGAAGTCCTCTAATCCTTCCTCTGAGGAATACGTATTCCTGCAGGCCTTTTGTACCTGGACCCCTACCTCCTGGATTATCCCTCTGGCCGATGAGCTTGTCCAGCATGCATGGAAGGCTCCTGACACCCTGGAAGTGATACCACAGAGGCCTGATAAAATCTTATCGCCCCTAGCTGAGCATCCCCATTGGTCACAAGGTCTTCCAGTCGATGCCATGGTGGTGGCAGCAGCAACTTAGAAGGATTTGGCAGAAGAGAGCCAAACTGCCCATCTGCCCAACAAGGAGTCCCGGGCGATTGACAGAATAGGGAAGCATGTGTTTGCTTCATCAACCTTCGCCGTAAGGTCTTTGAACTATTTGGCACACTTTACCCGGCTTCAGAAGGATCTTATCAACCAACTCTCTGAAACCTTGGTAGGAGCTGTTTCTGACGAGGTCCGTGACAACGTGGCTTTTCAGATAGCCACCCTAGAGTCCATTTCCAATTCTTCCATGTGTCTTATTTCTCACGCAATGGAAGGAGTGGCTAGAGTGGCGGGTGGGGTTATAGTCACCAGACGACATGCCTGGATGTGCCTTTGCAGATTCCTTTAAGGCTTCCTTCATGAATGCCCCCATTGAGGCCGCTTCTTTGTTTGGCCCTAAAGTGAAAGATATGCTGGCAAGGTGCAAACAAGATGGCAAGACCCTATCTGCCATTGGTGTCAGACACTCCACTCCTCAATGATTCTACTCCAGAAATCAGAGGAGCGGGAAGATGTGGAACAGGAAATCACAGGGCTCTTTCCATGATGCACGTGCCAAGTTCTCCCCTAGAGGCAGAGGGGGAAACTCCAATGGAAGATGACCCTTTTGGGGCAGAGGAGGTCTGCGAAACTGGGGTTCCAGAGATTCTTTCTCTGGCCAAGCCTATCAGTGCTCCTGAAGCGTTGCCCGACTGCTCATCTCTGGAAGCGGTCTGGGGTCATTTTTCCTTGTACCCCGCTGCCTAGCGAAATATAACCACAGACTCTTGGGTACAACGGACAATATCCAGTGGCTATCGCATCCCCTTCCATCTTTCTCCAATCTCATCCAGTGTATTACCCGATGTTCCACCCAGTCAAAAGGAAGCAGCAGCACACGAAATCCAAAAGCTGCTGCAAAAAAGAGCCATCCAGACAGTTCCCCCCAGGCCAGATAGGATCCGGTTTTTACTCAAGGTTTTTTTTAGTGCCAAAAAAGACAGGGGCTGGAGACCAATTCTGGATCTCAGCACACTGAACAAATTAGTAAAAACAGAGAAATTCTGGATGGCCATGGTTCTGTCTATCCTTCCTCTCCTGGAAGAAGATGATTGGATGTGCTCTGTAGATCTTCAAGATGCGTATTACCACATAAAAATGGACAAACACTCAAGAAGATACCTCCGCTTCCGCATAGTTGCCAGTCACTACCAATTTCGAGCTCTGCCCTTTGGTCTCTCTACAGCCCCCAGAGTGCTCACCAAATGCATGGCAGTGGTTATCGCTCACTTGCGACTTAAAGGATTCCAGGCATTTCCATATCTTGACAACTGGCTCCTCACTACCCCCACCAAGCCTCTACTGGAAGAAGCCCTGCACTACACTCTCCTCACAGCACAATGCCTGGGAATCACTATAAACTGGGAGAAGTCCAACATGACCCCGGCTCAGTCTTTGGAATTCATAGGGGTACTGTTGGACATGAGAAATTGCACAGCATCTCTTCTGGACCACAGGCTTCAAAGAATAAGGCAACAAGTTCAACCATTGCTCTGTCACCACAAATCTCCCGCTCGATCTTTACTCCAACTCTTGGGGTCAGTGGCAGCCTCGATCACCATTGTTCCTCTAGCAAGATTCCACATGAGTCACTTTCAGTGGTTACTTCTCACTCAGTGGTACCCTCTACAACATCCTTTGTCTTTTCAGATAAGTGTAACTCAGAGATGCAGGCAAGATTTACTTTGGTGGACATCTCAAAATCCCCAACCATGGTCTCGCCCCTTCAGCCCCCATCAACCAAAAGCCATGGTGACCACGGACGCCTCCCTGATGTGGTGGGGGGGGTTATATCAGAGAAACTTGGTCCAAGGCACCTGGTCAGATACGGAGGCCTTTTTGTATATCAGTGTCCTGGAACTGAGGGCGGTGCTGCTAACATTGCAAGCATTTCATTCCATCCTTTCGTCAGGGACTATTGCGATCCAATCAGATAAAATGTCAGTGGTCTGGTACATCAGCAAGCAAGGGAGCATCAGATCTTACCCATTATGCTGAGAGGCTTTGAGAATATGGCAATGGACTATAGCTTCCAACCGCTTTCTAATTGCAACGCACATTCCCGGGAGCTCCAAAGTGATAGCAGACAAATTGAGCAGGTGCATTCTACAACCTCACGAGTGGTCTCTCAACCCTATGATAGCAGCAAGAATCTTTAACCGCTGGGGCCAGCCTTGCTGCGACCTACTCACCTCCCCAACCAACTACAAGTGCAGCAACTATTTTGCCCTGATCCCCCCTTTGGGACAGTCACTGAGAGATGCTCTAGTCCACGCTTGGCCGTCGGGTTTACTTTATGCATATTCTCCTCTACCCCTCATCTCCCAGTTTCTGAAGACAGCACGACATTTGAAGAGCAAAGTGATCCTCATTACTCCATATTGGCCTTCGACAAGTCTGGTTCCCCTTCCTCTGGCCTCACCTGCTAGATCAACCATGGATCCTCAATCCATCCCCAATGTTGATCTCCCATCTGCAGTGCCTGACTCACCCCAGTCTAACAGCCCTGAAACTGACAGCTTGGTTTCTCCACTTCCAATGATTGCCAGGCAGGAAAACCTCTTGTCCACTATGCGCAATATTCTTATTGCATCTCATAAATCATCCACCAGACTAATCTATCTCAATAAATGGAAAAGGTTTTCAATATGGGCAACAAATAAACAATTAGACCCCTTGTCAGCCTCAGTTTCAGTGGTTTGGGATTACTTATCACATCTTTTCCACTCTGGGGTGTCTGCTTCTACTATTCGTGTGCATTTAGCTGCCACTTAAAATTTCCACATTGGTTTTCAGGATTCTTCGCTTATGTCACATAGACTCTGTAAAACTTTCTTGAAGGGGGTTAGCCACTTAAAACCTCCCATTAGAGAAATGGTACAACCTTGTGATTTGGCATTGGTTCTGCCAGCTCTAACAGCTCCCCCCTTTGAACCTGCATCTTCATGTGATGTAAAATATCTCTCTTAGAAAACTTTGTTTCTGATTGCAATCACATCGGCCAGACGATTGTCAGAACTTCAAGCCTTATGCATGAAACCTCCCCATCTTATCTTCCATAAGGATAGGGTATCACTGAGAACTAATTCTTCCTTTTTGCCAAAAGTGGTGTCTGAGCAGTCTATCAACCAATCTATTTGACCTTCCAGTGTTCTTTCCTAACCACTCTAACAAGGGAGAGTATTGCCTGCACTCCTTGGATGTTCATAGGCAAATATGATTTTATCTGGACAGAACAAAATCTACTCGTAAATCAGACCAACTGTTTCTGGCTTTTTCTGGACCTAGACAAGGTCATCCTGTCTCAGACATTACATTGGCTTCATGGTTGAGAAATTGTATTACCTTTATCTACAACAAAAACAATGTCACCTTGCCTCACAGAGTGAAAGCACATTCTACAAGGTCTATAGCAACTTCAGCGGCTTTCCATGCTAAGGCTTCCCTCAATGATATTTGCTCAGCTGCGACTTGGGACAAACCTCATACCTTTATTCTTCATTACAAGTTGGACTTGGCCTCCAGAGGTAGAGCTTCTTTTGGCTCCATGGTGCTCAGGAATGTCCTTCCATGAGGGCCACCCAGGGATACAGGTAGCTGGGGACTCTGTCCCATCAGTAAGGAATGAACGAAGATTAACAACATCAGATAAAGAAGTTATGTCTTACCATAACAATCCATCTGTGTTGTTGATCTTCGTTCATTCATTACTTCCCACCCTCCATCCCCCTCCGGAGGTTCCTGGTTGATCTCATACACTCCTTTATTGTAAGTCTGTTATGACTAGAGGTAGCTTGTACTTTTGTCTATCAACTTGCAAACTTGATCCGAGGTAAAGGAGCAGAGCATTCTGGGTATGACCTTGGCTCAGGAGCTTTTGGCTGACACGAGCTTGATATTCGGCTGGCTCAGTTCCGATGACAGAACCGATAACCCATCAGTAATGAATGAACAAAGATCAACAACACAGATGGAACGTTATGGTAAGACATAACTTCTTTTTCTTTCTTTTACTTCTTCTCTCCAAATAGCATCTTTGTTATGTTCCACAGGATCTTCATAAATATTTCTCCTAAATGTATCTTTTTCTTCTTTTTTTGGTGGCCTTTCAATTCATTTTACCTTGTTTCCCAGTTCTCTATAAAACTTTTTTGGGTCATCAATAAATTGTTTATTTTGCACTTTCCCTTTATATTTATCTGCGTATCTCCCAAGATTTTCTGCCTGTGCTGACATTTTTAGTTTGTTATTTGCAATAGTGCATGATAGATCCTTATCTGTATTAATATGCGTATTGCATTTATCACGTCTGTCCTCTAAGTATTTTTGTTGATCTGTTGCCTCTTGTATACTCTTCAAACAATGACACTTCCTGTCTTAATTACTTTATAGTTTTCTCTATTCGATACTTCCATGATGGTATTCAATTTCTCCTGTTTCTTTACCTCACTACCCTGTGTTCTTGTGGTAGAACTTTATCAGTTATTAATTTTACTGCATAGTAATATATCCTGTTTACTTCAGTTATATTGCTTGGATCCCTATGTACAGCCCTAATTACTTTGTTCATTTGTTTTATCGAGTCTGTATTAGTTCATCGACAGCTTAGGTTGTCGAATCTGTAATGATCGACACCTAAGCGTCGAACTTGCAAATTCGCGAACGGCCACTTAAGCTAATTCTTTCCTCGAGAAAGAATTCAGTAGGTCGTCCGCGAACAAAATTAACTTTTCAACCTAAATAAAGTGGGGGACTTTGCCCCCCCCCACACCACCCAACATGGGAGGCTGTGCCCCCCATACCCCCTAACTAAATATACCAACTCCAAGATCGCTCCACATTGCCGAAAGGGCAAATCCCCGATAACGGCCAAGCGACTTCTTTCCCGAGGAAAGTATTTGCTTGAATGACCTTCACGATTTTGCAAGTTCGACACTTAGGTGTCGACCATTACAGATTCGACAACCTAAGCTGTCGATGAACTAATATAGACCTGTTTTATCAAACGTCTGACTTTTTAGGTTTTATTGACCTTCTGCAGTCTATTTCTTTCATTGATCTTAATGTATCTATCTGTTTCTATTAAATCAAGCAACTTTTCTCATAACTCATTTTCTTCTAAACTAAATGAATCCAAAAGGCTACTAGCGGAATCACAAAGACGCTGGAAACGTGATGTTGGGATTTGTGATTCCGCTAGTAGCCTTTTGAATTCATTTCGTTTTGGTTGTAGTGACTACTTGGACTTTTTTTCTATTCATTTTCTTCTAAACTGAGGACACAATTTTTGTTATCCTTTTCCTGCAGGCATTCTGTAGAAAGTTGTATAGCATTTTCCTGTGGCATATTCTCTTCACTTTCATCCCGTGCCATTCATTGCTCTGTCATATGGAAACTCACCGGCCTATCACTGTTCAACATTGACTGCGTCAGAGTTTCCACAGTTTCCTGTTCCTTCCCTTCCTGTCCTGCTTCAAGTGAATCTTCCTAAGGCACCTGACCAGTCAGCTGTCTCTCAGGTGCTAGACTCCGACACATAACACACGCACTCAGATCATTCCACAACAAGTACAAATATGACTCTGTAATTGTCCATGTGGGTGTGAATGACCTGAGACACACCTCCCTGGACTACATGAAAAGAGACACGGTGGAGCAGCATCCTACCATTGCCCAGAACGATACCACAGTACAAACAGAAAATGATTGACTTCAACAATTGGCTAAGTTTCTGGTGTCATTCTAAGAGGATCCAGTATCTGACTGCTTGGGATGACATGATTGACAGACCTCGATGCTTTGCCAGAGATGGCCTGCATCTGTCACCCCTGGGTTTCCAGGTACTGGCTAAGGCTCTTGCCAATCCCTATAGTGCCTTTTTAGCTGGTGTTCCAAAGACCAAATTACCACCATAACAGTTGTAAGTAAATGTAATCTGATGGTCATGCTGCCCAACGCTAGAAGTCTAAATCTCAAGATGCACTTGGTCAAAGCACTCCTCAAAATAGAGAACATCGACATTTGTGCTGTAACGGAGACCTGGTTTAAAGCAGCAGAAAGCACCCCTGCGCTGCCAGGCTATAACTCATTCCACACCTTTCGGCCCCAGAACATGGACCGAAGCTCCAAAGGCAGTGGTGTCTCCATATTCATAAAGGATATGCACATCTCCAGACTAGTAGCCCAGCATAACGCATCTGAGATACTCCAGGTAGAACTAACATTGGGTAAGACGGCGATTCAGGTCATAGCCTGCTATAGGTCCCCAACCATGTCTCAAGACTCTCACTTCACATTCCTAAACACCCTGGAAACTATTAAGATCCAACTTAACACTCTCATACCAGGTGACTTCAACTACCCCTCCATCAGCTGGGAAAACTACTCATGCACCAATGCATTGACCCAACACTTGCTGGAATGCATAATTTCCAGTGCCCTGGACCAGCTCATTCTTACCTCCACTGGAGGAAGCAACATCCTTGACCTGATTATTACTAACATGGGCAACCATTGTTCTACACCAACAGTCAATTCCTCCCTGGTTAGATCCGACCACAAACTAATCACCATGGAAATCCACATCTCACCCACACCCCCCGCAAAGGTATCCACCATGAAAAACTTCTCCAAATCTGACTTTAGACTCCTAAAAACAGAGGTGGCTAACTTCACAGCACCCATGCCAATGGAAAATAGATGCATGACTGCTAAATCATACACCAGTGCACTGTACGAACATGTACATAAATGCATGGAACTAGCCATACCCAACACAACCAAGATGCTCTTCTCCAAAAAAAGAAAGCCAGTCTTGTGGTCCCCTGCCATTAATAAACTCTACAACAGAAGGAAGAAACTGTTGCAGAAACAGGTGAAGTTCCAAGAATGAAAAAATTCCCTTATTAGCCTCAACAAAAAGTTGAGATCCCTCATCAAAACCTCCAAAGCCAGCTAAGAAGGCAGAATTGCAGCAGACACTACAAACAACCACAAAGTCTTCTGTAGTTATGTCAAGAATCTCCATGGCAATACCCAGATTTGCTCTGAGTTACTACATAATACTGAGCCAACAGATATTGGCAACATACTGGCCGACAGATTCAGTGCCAACTTTACCCCCCCCCCCAAAGGACCAGTCTCAATACCGGAAGAATGCCAGGCACCCAGCATTACTGCAGCACATGTTAAAGCTGCATTGTCTGAGGCCAAGAATACAGCTTCCATGAGACCTGACAATATCCTTGGCTGTGTTCTACATGAATTACAAAGTGAACTGGCACCACATCTCTGTGCTCTGTTCACTCACAGCCTCACCTCAGGCATGGTTTACAATGTCTAGAAAAGAGAGAAGAGCTGTTATTGTGCTATGGCCAGGACGGAACCTATGTTGGGTTGGGGTGAGGAGTTGGTTATGTGTAATGAATGGCATGAGCTGGAGGTGGATGCATTTCTCAAGAATTTTTGAAATAGGGGAGAGGATCGCTATGGGTCGGAAGTTGGAGATGTTATTATTTTTGCCTCCTTTATGGAGGGGTAGGATAAAGGCTGCACACCACAGTTTGGGGACATATGATTCTTGTATGGATCTGTTGATGAGTATGCTAATGGGTGTGGCGATGTTGTCTACTGCAATTCTTAAAAAGAGTGAGGGGATATTGTCAGGGGCATTGGAGCAAGGCTTAAGCTTAGAGAGAAGTTTTTTTACATATGAGGTGGGGATAGGTTTGAGATGGAATATGGGAGGTGAGTTTGGGGTGGAAGGTTGGGCAGAGGGTTTGATTTGGGTGGAGGTGTTGTTGTTTGGAAATGTTTTTGTGAGTTCTGCTATAGAGTTAGTAAAGAAGGAGTTGAACAGAGTAGCTATTTCTGGTTCAGATTTACTAGTGTCAGGGCAAGGGTTGTTTTTGGTGCCTGGGTTGAGAAGTGAGTTGATGGATTTCCAGAATTGTTTGGGGTTAGAGGAATGGTTAGACTGGAGTTTGATATTGTATGCTTTTTTGTCTTGTATGATACGTTTCCATTAGCCTTACAAGTCTGATACGTAAGGCTGTGGAGCGCATCATCATGGACCTAATTAACAAGGATATAGGGAATCAACAAACTCTGGATCCCACGCAGTTTGGTTTTGTGAAAGGTAGATCATGTCTGCTCAACCTGGTTGACTTCTTTGAGTTAGTCACCAGAGCGGTGGATGAAGGTAAGGCAGTTTGTACCACCTACCTCGATCTGACCAAGGCCTTTGATACCATTCCTTACTCAGGAATTATTTATAAACTCAGCAAACTAGGCATCAACCCCTGTATATCATTAGTTGGGTTGCAAATTGGCTCACAGATAGAACTCACAGTGTGAAAGTAGCAGACTTCAAGTCAGACTGCCGACCAGTCACATGTGGAGTCCCACAGGGATCGGTCCTGGTTCCTCTCCTGTTTGGCATCTACTTCTCAGAAGTCCAGGCCAACACGGAGGGACTCTGGCTGACTAAATTCACAGACAACTGCAAGCTGGGAGCCATAATTAACTCCCCAAGTGATGCAGGCATCCTACAGAAAAGACTCACTGAGACCAATGACTGGTGTCGAAACCATGGCCTTAAGCTTAATGCAAAAAAAAAATGCGTCATCATCCCCTTTGGGAAAAACTCAGTTCCCACTAATTACCACATCAGTGGGAGCCCATTGAACACTGAAGGCATTATAAGAGATCTGGGGACAAAGATTGACAGCAGCCTCTCCTTCGACCACCACTTTGCCACTGTCATCAGAAAACCCTTCTATGTGGCACATCTCATTTCCAAGGGTTTTGAATCCAGGAAGAAAGAGGTCATCATCTCTCTCTACTCTTCCCTCATTAGACCAGTCATAGAGTATAATGCCCCATTTGGCATGTACCTCACTCGACACCTGTAACAGCTGAAGAGGCCACAAAAGTACCTCACGAAGAGGATCCTAGACCTTAAACACATGTCCTACACAGACAGACTCAAAAAAACTTCAGCTATTCTCTGTCTCATATCGTCTACTAAGAGGCAATATCTGCTTGAAAAATGAACCAACAGCTAAACGAAAAATAAACCACAAATCTGCTAGTGAAAAATCCAAACAAGTCAGAAAGCCAAAGGTTTAGCGCTTTCATCCACAATTTAATACGTGAACTTCCTCAGAAACATTACATGATAATCTCCAGTTCCTTAAATAACTCACAATACAGGAAATGACATCACATCCATCCAAATTATAAAAAACAATATTTTCTAAGAATAATATAATAATGAAAAAAACAATAATAATAATGAAGAAATGAAATAAAAATAAAATACACATACTAATAAACACAATGTGTTGAATCGTAACTGTGCTGTACAAACATAGTCTGTATAGACACATAATACAAACATTTGTGCACACACACACACACACACACACACACACAAAAATGTCAATGCTTATACACACATATAAAAAAAAATATATATATATAAAGAAATATATATATATATATGCGTATATCCATATATATAAAAAAACATATACACACACATATATGCTCATGCATGTGTGTACACAAAGGCCTGCCTATACATTAAAAAACACTTTAAATTAATATACTCACTGAGGCCAGGTGACCTATCAGCCCCCAGCACAAGTTGCCACAATGTCTCCTTACATTCTAAGACATTATTAAAATCTCCCCAAAACTCACTAGTGTTGATTTTTTCCAAAACTGAAAATTGAAATTTCTTAAAGTCCCTACAAATTAAAGAATGTTTGGCCAAGGAATTAAACTTGTCTTTTTTTTTGTATAGCCAAATTGTGCTCATAAATTCTTCTTTTAAGAACTCTTTTTGTTTTTCCTATATAATAATGCTCACATGACACACAATTGGCAATATAAACAACATACTCAGAATTACAATTGTAGTAACCTTTGGCCCAAATGGTGTAATTAAGAGACTTTATAAATACACTAGTGCTATTACTGCTGAATCTACATTGCCTACAATTATTGCATGCATAAGTACCCCTCTTGATACTAGCTGCTCTTGTCAGATCCTGATATATGTTATAATCTGTCTCAAGCATAGATTTTAAAATTTTCACCCTTTTATAGGTGAAAGTGGGTTTCATTCCTAAAGTACCAACCAAATCTTTGTTCCCTAATACCACTTTCCAATTGTTGATGATAATGTCCCTAATAAACCACATTTCATCAACGATGGGTAAAGGGAACGCAATATTGTAACTACTGTGGATATCTGAAACAGTAGATCCAGAGCTTAAACCTATCTGACTAGACAAAAGAATAGGTTTGGCAACACCCTTCCTCAGCAAAATGACCTCTTGTTCTATTTTTTTAATCCAATCTATAGCATAACCTCTATACATAAATAATGACCGTAAAAATCCAATTTCACTTAGAAATGTGTTGTCATCGGTGGTGAGCCTACTCAAACGAATTATTTGTCCCTTCACCACACCTTTTTTCATGTGTATAGGGTGTAAACTATCCTTGTGTAGGTACTGGTTAGCAAAAACTTCTTTTCTGTATATTTGAGTGTTAAATGTGTTGTTAACTTTATCTACACTTAGTAAAACATCAAGGAAGGGAATACTATCCCCAAACCCACTCATTTTGAAAACCAGAAAATCTGTACTGTGATTCAAATCTACCACCAAATCAGAAAATTCTTGAAAAGTACCACTCCACAAGAACAGTAAATCGTCTATAAATCTGAAATATGCAAGTGCCTTGCTGAAACGTGGGTGTTTGACCAAAAATTTAAGCTCCCAGTTTGCCATGACTAAATTGGCAAACGCTGGTGCCACCCTTGCTCCCATAGCTACTCCCGAAATCTGTTTGTAAATGTGTTTACCAAATCTAAAAAAATTATCTAAAACTATCTCCATCAGACCACAAATGGTGTTGACCATAACTTTGTCAACTTCAGAAAATAAGTTAAGGTATTCCCTCAAATATTCTAATCCTTCTGTTTGCCTGATGGCAGTGTACAAAGACTTAATGTCAAGTGTGGCAAAACTCACAGAACTAGATGAAATATCTAAATGCCGTAATTCTTCCAATAAATGCCAGGAATCTCTGATGTAAAATTTAGATCTCTGCACAATAGGATTCAAAATGTGATCAAGCCAAATAGATATGTTCTCTGTTTTAGAATGTTTGGCTGAGATGATAGGTCTAAAAGGTGGGTTGTACAGATCAACATGTAATTTCGGAATACCAAACAAGGTGGCCAATTTAGGATGTTCCACCAAAAGGTATTCATAACTCTGGTGATCTAATTCACCTTGGCTGAACATGTCAAACAACAATGTATCAACTCGCTGAAAACTTTTCTTTACATCATTCACACTGACCACTTTGTATGTGTCACTGTCACGTAACATGTCCAGCATTAAATCATTATATTGAAATGCTACAGCTAAAGAAATCCCAATCCCTTCGCACCACACGCTCCAGAGACCTCAACCTCATTTCCACAATCAACAGAATATGCTGGAGGGACAGGTTCATAACTCAGAGACTGCCCATGCTCTGGAATAGACTTCCTACACATGTCAAGCAGAGCACCTCACTAGCCCTCTTCAAGAGAAATCTTGATGAGTGGATGGGAAATAGAAAGTTCACCCCAGGGACCACTCCAGTAGCTCTACTTGATAGAGGCACTTGGAATCAACGACGGGTAGCACAATGCCAGGGCACTTCTATGGGCTAGGCTTGTAAAGGCTCCAGGGCCATTAGCCTAGTACACACCTATGAACCTATGAATTGCTTCCCGTTCCACTGGTTTCCCCTTAATTTGGATGCCCATTGCTCTATCCTGTTGTGGTGCTTTCTGAATTAGATTTTCTACACTGAATCCTTCACTTCGCTGATACTCCATAACCTCAGTTTCTGTTTCTTTAACTTCTCCATCACTAACCGCATTTTCTACTTTTCCTCTTTGTCTTCTTATTTTTTGCATTGTAAATTTTCTGTGTCTGGATTCCTTTGCTTTATTTCTCTTCAAATATCTTTGGTGCTGCTCCTTTTGCATTGATTAGTTTTGCTTTCTCCTTTGCACCAGATTAAATCTCTTTTTCTTTCTCATGTCCATATTTCTTCTTCAAATATCTCCCTGATCTTCCTGTTTCTCCTTACTTTGGGGACTCTTCCCATCATGCTGTGATGTAAACTGTGTTAGACCTTCTACACCAAATCCTTCATTTCGCAGGTAGTCCATAATTTCAACTTCTGTTTTTTTAACTTCTTCTTTACTAATCTTCTTTTCTACATTCCCTCTTTATGATATTATTTTTTTAATTGTGAAATTTTCCATATCTGGATACATTTGCGTGTATTTCTCTTCTAATATCTTTGGGGCTGCCTTCTTTCTATTGATTAATTTGGCTTTTGCCTTTGCATAAGTATTGCACCATATCAAATCTTTCTTTCTTTCCCATGTCCATATTTCTTTTTTTATACTTTTCAAAAATCTCTAGCTTTTGTTGTTTATATTACCCACTTCCTCAGATGCTTCTTTTTCCAAAAAGATCAACGTTTCTTGGTCTGTGTATTGTTTTTCACAAATCTGTTGTATTAATGAACACAAATTTTTATTCAAATCTTCCCACAGTTTTTCTTCTGCAAGTATTTTTCTTTCCTCTAAGTTCTCTCTCAATCTTTTTGTATATGTTGTGTCTGGAAATTCTGGACTTTTTGCATAATAGTAACAATGCATAATTTCTTTCTTATCCTCAATAGTCCACTCTGTTGTCTTTAGGGCTCTTGTTTGGTCTATCAGTTTTTGTGGACTGCTACTTCCTTCTACAACAGGAGGGTCTCCTCCCCCTGGGCCTGGCCCCATTGTAGGAATGTTTCCATATTTTGAGGATTCTGTATTGTCATTTTTTTCCCGTCCTGGCACCAGTGCACCTACCAGAACTAGGGACCTTTTTGTCCTGGGTCTTGTGCACCCAGCTATCTTTTTTAATTTTCAACCTACTTCTGTCCATTTTATATGCCATATAAATGCAGTCAATATATCAGTGTTGTCTTGGTGAGATTTTGTGAAAAAACAAGGTCCACCTTGTGAAGGTACTCACCAAGACTTGAGGATGAATTCAATTTCAGCAACACTACCCTCCTTTGCTTGCTGATTTGTCATCTCTCCATTTGGACCCCATCATCATATGACTATATATGAGATTGTATGTACTTTTAAGGTACTGTTTTTTAAACTGTTTATTTCCAAAATAAAAGCAAGTAATATATCACAATTTACATTGCAAGTTCTTCTTTAGTGGTTTCATATATTCAGTTGTAGTACACAGTTCTTGTATATCAGAATGACTAAACCTTCATATGAATTTTAAACTTCAAATACAGCCATTGTGAAGTGAGTTGATAAGTATTAACCAGGGCTATAAAGAACTGTCTGTCAAATGATTATTCTCATATATATATATATATATATATATATATATATATATACACACATACATATATATATATATATATATATATATATATGTCCTTCAAGGATGCATCTGCAGTCCTAACATATGGGTTGTCCTGCCTCAGGCAGCCCTTCGGTCGGCCGGATTCCAAAGTCTGGGTCTGGCCTCGGCTGATGTCGCACTTCACCCGACGTCATAGCTGCTGTGAATTGGGTATAAAGGCATCAGCCGACGCCATTTTCCTCAGTCTTTCTTGCCGCGCGGTGCCCGAAGCAGAAGCTGTTCGCAAGTGCCGGTCGGTCAGATCCAGAGATTTCTACTACCAAAGACTTCTAAAAAGCTAAGTACCCCGTTGGGGACTCTTTCTTGCCTCAGCCGATGTCAGAAAAAGTAAATAATTGTTTAACTTGTGGGAAACAAATACCTCATAAGGATTTCCACTCTTACTGCCTTCCTTGCTTAGGCCCAGACCACGACGTATCAGCTTGTCTAGCCTGTGCTTCCTTCAACCGACGGACACTTAGACGTCGGTCGGAGTTTGCGGAGGTGTTTTTTGGTCCCGCTTTTGCTTACAAAATGCCGTCGGAGACTCAGACTTCGCAATTAGCTAAAAAGCGTAAGGAAAAGGACCGACACTCGCGGTCCGCGGTTTCAACCAAAACCACGGTTAAGCCTACCGCGAGTGTCTCGGTTTCGGCTGAAACCGAGTCCTCGGTTCTTCCTTCGGCCGAAAGCATACCTCCGACAGCCGAGGCCTCACACAGCATGGCTGAATCTGCTTCCGAAATTTCTCCTGCTGTAGCAGGCACCCAGGATTTATCAGATACTATTCCTTTAGACATATCTACTCCTGCACGTGGAGCTGCTAGGCCCCCTGCATCTATGTCCATCAAGGCTTTTTCTAGGGCTAAAGCAGCTAAATCTTCTAAGGCCTTGCCTGCTAAAGCCCCACACAGGCCTACTTCTAGTTCCCAAATGCTTAGCCTGGCTGAGGATCTCATTTCCTTGATCAGGGGATCCCAACCTCACCCAGACAGGGCCTCTCAGCCCCCTCCAGAGAAAAGGCCTAGAGCAGAGCCCCCCGATCCAGTATCCACTGACTACTCCTCGGATGACTCTGAAAATTCAAATCCTCCAGAAGGCCCTTATTCTCCATATGAGGATTCTGATGCAGAAGACTCCATTCCTTTTGCCTCTCCTCCTGAGGAATTTTCTTTTGGGGAAACCTTACATGCTATGAGAGAGCATTTTCAATGGCAGGGTCAGGATTTCTCAGATTCAAGGAAAAGGCTTAGGACCTTTTTACATTTACCACAGCATAGGCCTTTAGCCATTCCTCCAGTACTAACAGTTGTGGATGATGCATTTAATGATGCCTGTACTGCTCCTGACTCTCTTCCCCCGGCCCCTGCCAAACCCGACAGATATTACAGGGTCCCGGACACACATTTTCACTTGTATAAGGCTCCTATTGCAGATCCTGAAACCATTTCTCAGGGCCCCAAAGCTGTAGCAACTGCCTCTGCCAAAAACCCCCTCCCCTCTGAAAGAGAATCTAGAGCATTAGAGAGATGGGGTAAAAAAGTTTACACTTCTGCTATTCTTTCAGCTAGGGCCTTAAACTGCCAATTCCACATGATCCAGTATCAGGAATTTCTTAGACCAGCTAAATAAAAAACTGTCCTCTCCTGAACCTATAGACCGTAAGTCCCTTCAGGATTTGGTGCATAACACTCAGCAGGTCAGTAATCATTCTTTAAAATGCGGCTATGATGCATTGGAGGCTTCCTTTAGGTCAGCCATGACTGGAACCGTGATCAGAAGGCATGCATGGTTAAAAGAGCAAACCTTACCAGACCATGTCAAGTCAAGGCTCCTAGATGCTCCCATGGAGAAACAAAGTTTGTTTGGCTCCCCTGCACAGCAAGTGCTAAAGAAGGTGGAAGAAAAAGCAAAATCTGTTCAAACAGTCAAGGATTTCTTACAGGTCCAACCTCCGAGGTTTAGTAGAAATTGGCCTACGAAGACTTGGTCCTTTCCAGACACCTCCAGAGCACAGAGAGGCCAAAATAGACGCCCAAGAGGCAGAGGTCAATCCAGAGGGGCCTACAGGGGACGTCAGTGGCAGCCTAGCAACCAGAGAAGTACTGCCACAGATCCAGCTACTACCACTTCAACAGGACAGACACAATGACTTGGCTCTGATACCGCCTACCAGGGAACAATTGGAAGCACCCTTAGGTGGAAAACTAGCCTTATTTTCCGTAAACTGGCATTACATTACAAGAGACAAATGGATTTTACAGACAATAGACAAAGGCTACAGGTTTCACTTCCACACTCTACCAAAAAAGAGAGGAATGCCAAACCTACCACCAAACCAAAAAACAAACGCTCTAGGACAAATCAACCACTTACTAAGAATGAGAGCTATAGAAAAGGTACCACCAATGGAACAAGGGCAAGGATTTTACTCCAGACTTTTCCTGGTACCAAGAAAAGAAAACCAATGGAGGCCTATTCTCGACCTGTCCGCTCTGAACACATATCTCATTGTTCCAAAATTCAAAATGCTGACCCTACAGCAACTTCTTCCCATGCTGGGCAAGGAGTCTTGGCTGGTGACTCTAGATCTCAAGGAGGCATACCTGCACGTCCCTATACGACCAGATTGCAGAAGATACCTCAGATTTCTTGCAGGATCAGAGCATTATCAATTCTCAGCATTGCCCTTTGGCTTATCTACTGCGCCCAGAGTATTCATGAAATGCCTGGCATCAGTAATTGCTCATTGCAGGCTTCAGGGAATTCAGATTTATCCATACCTGGACGACTGCCTGATACAAGCGGACAACAAGACCAAATTAACACAAGATTTGGAAAAGGTTATACAACTACTGCAAGCCCTGGGATACACAGTCAACATGAAAAAGTCAAGACTGTTACCATCCCAGAGGATAACATTCTTGGGTGCAGAATTGGACACTTCAAATCAGATGGCATTTCTCACAGCAGAAAAACAAAAGCAACTACCACTCTATTTCAGGGCATTGACAACACAGAACCAGCTTACAGCAAGAAAAGTACTGCAAGCCCTGGGTTACATGGCATCCTGCATAATATTGGTTCTACATGCCAGGCTGCATATGAGGAAGTTGCAATGGTACCTAAGGAATATATGGTCTCAACACAAACACAGCCTAGAAGTTCAGATTCCAATAATCCCATGCCTGAAGCAAGAATTCCTGTGGTGGGCTCAGGCCTGTCTGTTGAACAGAGGACTGCCCTTCCACAAACCTCACCCAAGCCAGACTATCACCACGGACGCCTCGGACCTAGGATGGAGGGCACACATGGTGGACAACTGTATACAAGGCCTATGGACACAAGACCAGCTGAACCTACACATAAATCAAAAAGAGATGCTGGCAGTGAAACAGGCAATCCAGACATTCAGACCGTTTCTTCAACAGGGTCATTTGCTGATAAGGACGGACAACACCACAGTCATGTGGTATATCAACAAACAAGGAGGCACACATTCATATCCTCTATGCCGGATGGCAATGGACCTGTGGAATGTAGCCCTGAACCTCAACATTCAGCTCCAGGCCATATTTGTGCCAGGAAAAGAAAATATTCTAGCAGACACCTTAAGCAGAACTACCACGGATGCCCACGAATGGATGCTGCATCCAGACATCTTCAAATCCATTACAAAGAAATGGGGACTACCAGAAATAGACCTGTTCGCATCCCCACACAACCACCAATTGAGGAAATTCTGCACAAGGACATCCCACCCACTAGCTTGGAAGGTGGACTCCCTCTCCTTCAGTTGGGAAAACCTGACAGCATATGCATTCCCACCTCTTCCTTTGATGCACAAAGTGCTACTGAAGATCAAAGAAGATCGCCCAAGGATCATCCTGATAGCTCCAGACTGGCCGAGGCAGCATTGGTATCTGCTACTGAGGAGTATGGCTCGGACACACGCATGGTCCCTACCTCTAGTTCCTTTACTACTAACACAGAACAACTTCAAGATCCTACATCCAAACTTGAAAACACTACAGCTGGCTGCCTGGAATATTATATAAAACCAAATAACCCAGGTTTATCCCAGAGGGTTAAAGACATTATACTGGAGGCTCGCAGACCCTCCACAAGGAAGACTTACTCAGACAAATGGAAAAGATACCTCATTTGGAGTGCAGCAAAAGGAGAAAGTGTATCATTAGCAAACATAGCTAACATCCTGGAATACTTAGCAGACCTTTTCCACAATGGCCTGTCTTACTCCTCCATTAAGATTCATGCATCAGCAATTTCAGCAAAATACAACATGGATCCTCCAGTCTTCTCTCATCCTCTACTCAGGCAGTTTCTGAGAGGAATTAAAAATGTAAAGCCTCCAAGGAAGCCACCTTTGCCTACATGGGACCTCAACTTTGTCCTGGAAAAGTTAACACTTCCCCCTTTCGAGCCAGCAGCAACAGCAGAGTTACAGTTCTTATCTTGGAAAACTGCTTTCCTGCTTGCAATCACTTCAGCAAGAAGGGTTTCTGAATTACAGGCATTAATGGCAGTACAGCCCTTCCTTATCTTCCATCAGGATAGAGTATCCTTGAGAACCAACCCTACTTTTATGCCAAAGGTGGTCTCCAGGGTATCATTGAACCAAGCAATACACCTACCAACATTCTTCCCCAACCCACAGAACAGAGGGGAAAGACTACTACATACCTTGGATGTGCACAGGCAATTGCGCTACTATCTGGACAGAACCAAGAACAATAGAAAACTGACCAGCTTCTGGTAGCATATGCAACAGGAATGGAAGGAAAAGCAATTTCAAAACAGACAATCTCAAAATGGATAGGAAATTGCATTAGATTTTGTTACTCTTTTCATGGAAAGACAATTCCAGAAAACATCAGGCCTCACTCCACAAGAGCTACAGCCACTACTACAGCTTTCCTACGAGGAGTGGCTACCAAAGACATTCTAGAGGCTGCTACTTGGAGCTCCGTGCATACATTTGCCAAGCATTATAATCTACCTTTATACTCCAGATCCCGAGCAGGTTTTGCAACTGCTGTTTTGCAAGGGATCTTAACTACACCATAATCATTTTAGTGCCTCCTCCCCCAGTTTGGCTATGGTATTCTACCCATATGTTAGGACTGCAGATGTATCCTTGAAGGACATAGTACAGTTTTGTACCTACCATAAATGTAGATGTCCGAGAGGTATGCATCTGCAGTCAGGATTACCCACCCTCCTTCCCCTCTGTGGTACTCCTAGGGTATTTGGCCATCTTGTAGCTAGCTGGGGGAATCTATTATGGTGTATTTGTTTGTATATATGTATATACATGTTATTTTTGTTTGCTCTCTACTGTTTGGAATCATTTGCATTTATCCAAATTTAGCCTTCCTAGAGGGCACCTGGCATCTGGGGCAAGAAACACTGAGGAAAATGGCGTCGGCTGATGCCTTTATACCCAATCCACAGCAGCTATGACGTCGGGTGAAGTGCGACATCAGCCGAGGCCAGACCCAGACTTTGGAATCCGGCCGACCGAAGGGCTGCCTGAGGCAGGACAACCCATATGTTAGGACTGCAGATGCATACCTCTCGGACATCTACATTTATGGTAGGTACAAAACTGTACTATATATATCTATATATGGGATCCGTGCAGATGTTCGAAGTTTCACTTCTTCGGACCCACTTCACTGAGTCCACTTGTTTGAAGTAGTGACTACAGCGCGGAATGGGAATATTTCCTTTTCCCCGCTGTAGTGCGATCTCGGAGTTGGTATATTTAAGCAGGGGGGTGTGGGGGGATGTGCCCCCCACATGGTGGGTGCAGGGGGGCTTGCCCCTCTGCAAAAACATGTTTTAGTGTTTGGGTTTTTTTGGGTCACCCAGGGAATTAGACTTCAGAGAGAGTGCACTTTCGTTAAAGTGAACTTTCGCTGAAGTGTGGGTCTCCTGCTCTATTTCTCTCTCTTTTGATGTGGAGCAGTAGACGCATATATATATATATATATATATATATATATATATATATATATATATGTGTGTGTGTGTGTGTGTATGTATATGATTTGAGGTAAAATTGTAACCATTTGAGCATTTCTCTCACATTCAATCAGTGTTATGATTAATTCTAATTAAAATGTATAGATGGCTTTTATAAGCCATCATTTAGTGTGTTAGGTATTTTCAAATTTTGTTATATTGGTGTTGATCATATGATAGTTGATTATATATCATTCATGCAGATAACGTATAACCAAGTTTAAGTTCCTCTTGATATGGCAATCCTTGGATTTACAAAACTGAAAGTGCATATGTGGGGGAATATAATCTATGTCTGAAATTATGCTGTCTCAAGAGTGCTTCCCATACTCTTACATAGAGCAAACTAAGAACTAAACTATAAGTAGCAGAGATATGAGGACCACACCCCTATGTCAAGAAGTGCAGGGGCACAAATCCCCCTGCAGATTATTTTAAATGTATTACATTGAGTTTCAGAATTTGTTTTGTATTGGATCGCAGTTCCATTCCCTTTTGGATCATTTGCATTTTAATATCTAGCCTTGCACTTCTGATATGGAGCATATATTTTGTTTCTGTCTTTAAATATTGCAGTTACATTGTTAGGCTCCAGTGGTTTAATGGATAAAACATTGACCTCCTAAACTAGGGTTTGTGGGTTTAAGTCCCATCTGGGGTGATATACTCTTAAGGGTTGGGGTTTAGCATAATGGTTGAAGTGTTTACTTCACAGACAAAAGGTATAAAGTTTGATTCTCACTTTTGAGGGAAATTGAGTAGGCTTAAAATGTCCCACAAGGGCAGCTAGCCTAGTACTTACCTGTGAACATATTATGCAGCTTGACTCACCTGACCACATATATCTCTTTAGGAAGGCATATACTTTTTAACTTTATTAAAACTCATGACAAGGGAAGTGATAAGCATCCATGAGTCATGGTAGAATGGGTGGAACTACAGACAACTCCTGTAGGGCTTGTGAGGTTATTCAGTAATTGGAAAGCCTCCTGGATTGTTAAGAATAGAATTCAATTAACACATGAGCCCGGCCTTATATTGGGATTCTGCCCTACTGTAAATGTCTGTATTTTGCTAATTTTAAGGTCATACCTGTCTGGGAATTTACAATTGTATAACATGTGTAATCTATCCCCTTCCTTTGTGATTTGCTGTATATAATTATTTAGTTGTTTTATTATGTATTCTGTCATATAGGTTCTTAGGTAAGTACTATAGGCTAGCTGCCCTTCTGGCCATTTTAAGCCTAGCTAATTAACTTTTTGTGCTCAAAATAACCTATCCCATTTGGTTATAGCCTTATCCACCTTGTGGTTGATAATTATACATTAGCCCTATTGAAAATAACTGGGATCACACCATAGATAATTTGAGGGAACCCATGCATGGGATAAAACATTTAGGAGTTGCATCTGTCCATTAGTAGTATGGGGTGCAGTCCTATGGTAAATTTTCACTTTCCTGTCCATAGATCTGAGTTGCGCTTGAAAATGGGCAGGAATGTATTTTGTTCTATGTGGATTGTGAGTCTGTTCCATAGCAGTGGTATCCCGTGCAAAATATACCTGTCCCTCCAGACCATTCTAGTCTTCTTTCAGAAGAGCTTTAGATCCCTAGACTGAGTATTTCTGATGCTATTTGAGTTGCTGATGTGTACTTAAAATCATCAGTAATAAGTTGGAGGATGCCTTGTATGGCAGGCAGAGGTCACCTTTTAGCAGTCTGTAGTTTACAGAGTATAATGACAGGCTTTAAGTCGGTCCATTTAGGACATGTTGTATAGGCCTTGTATCCTTTTAGAAAGGTATCTCTGAATGTTCCAGTTGTTGCATATATTTGTGGATAGATAAATGACAAAGGGGGAAATATAGAAAAAGGCTGGCATAATGAGTGCTGTGTAAATGGGGACAATGACATCCTTAATCCCTTTCTTTATAATCTGTGCAATATGGAAGTTCTTTCTAACAACAATAGATACATGTTGGTCAAAAGTTAGATCACTGTCAACATAAGTTCCCAAATCCCGAACAACTGTGTCGCCTCTTAGGGGATATTGTCAATGTAGTAGCTCCCCGGGTTAGATGACTTCCCAAAGGATACAATAATAGGATCATAGGAGGTTACTAGGCTAATGGCCCTATGGCCCTTACAAGCCTAGCCAAGTACAACCTCTGTTCCCAAGATTATCAAGGTATTAAGCAGAACTAAGGCAACAACTACTGCCCTTGTCCAAGAGGGACACAGGTGAAACTCCCGGGGTGAATTTGAGGTTTCCCATCCATTCATCCAAATTATGCTTAAATAGTGTCAGTGAGAGGCTCTGCTTCATCTGAATTGGAAGCTTGTTCCAGAGGAGAGGTAACCTCTGTGACATAGCTGTCTCTCCAGCAAATCCTGTTGATGTCACATAACTAGGTTGAGTTCCCTAGAGCAAGTGTATCTTATACCATTTGATTTATGAATGTGCAGAATTTCCATTAGAGCAGGATCTGAGATTGCTTTATATTCAAGGCAGAGGTCATCTCTGGTAGTCTGTAAGACACAGAGTATAGTGACAGTGATTTCAGTCTGTCAACATATGACATATGCTGAAGATCCTGAATTTTCTTTGTAAGAAACCTTTGAGGTCTTTCCAGTTGTTGCAGACGCCTGGTAAGATACATACCAAAGGTAGCATTGTATTCTGTTGTTGGCCTGATGAGTGAGGAGTACAGGGGGATTATAACCTTTTTTGTTCTGGATATAATGCCTTCACTTATGAGATGGGTGATGTAGAAAGCCTTTCTTACCACTGTGGAGATATGGTGGACAAAGAAAAGGTTGCTGCCAACCTGTGTGCTCAAATCTCTCGCCACTAATTGCATGCATAGGGTGTTTTTATTAATGTGGTAAACTGCAGGGATGTTGCCCATGCCGAAGAGGATGATAATGCATTTTTTTTAGTTGCGTTTTAGCCCATGCCTTTGGCACCAGTTGTTTGTCTGTGTAAGTCCCTCTTGTAGGATGTTGACATCGTTAGGGGACTCAATAACTGCACTCAGTTTGCATTCATCAGTAAACTTTGTCAGCCATAGGCCTTTTGTTTTAGCTTGTACATCTGAGAAGTAGATTCCAAACAATAGGGGCCCCATCACAGATTCCTGTAGAACACCACTGGTTACGTGTCTACTGGTGGAGGTAGAGTCACCTATTTTGATGTGTGTGTGTTCTATTGGTGAGCCATTTTGCATCCCAGCTGACAATATATGGGTTGACCTCCAGCTGAGTGAGCTTATCAGTGATGCCTGAGTGGGGAATAGTGTCAAAGACCTTGGCCAGGTTCAGGTAGGGTATGCTTGAATTTGCCTTTGTCCAGGACTTTGGTGACTGTCTCAAAGAAGTTCACCAAGTTCAAGAGGCAGGATCTCCCTTTAATGAAGCCACACTGAGTTGGATCGATCATATGGCGGTCTCCTATATCTTTATTGATAAGGTCCATGGTTATTCTTTCCATAGCCTTGCAGATTAGGGTGGTCAGACTTATGGGTCTATAGTTCCCAGGGTCTGTGTAAGGGGATTATGGTTTCTGTTTTCTATTCAGCAGGTACAAAACCAATGCTTAGACTGTGGTTAAAAGAGTACCCAGCGGTGCAGCTAGTTCCTGTTTTAATCCATTTAGAACACAGCCTGGGATATTATCAGATTCCATAGAGGCTGTGTTTTTGGCTTTGGAGAGAGCATTTATGACCTGCTTCTTGGAGATACTAGGTAGTGAGCAGGTGGTAGGGATGCTTTGGGGGGATATGTAGTGGGAACAGGGGGGAAAAGTTTTCACTGAACCTGTCAAGCTAACAGGTTGGCTATTTCTGCAGGTTTAGTATATGTGGTGCCATTGGCAACCAGTTTTGCGCAGACCTGGGTTTTTCCTTTAAGGTTTCTGACATAGCTAAAAAAGGTCTTATGGTTATCCTTAGCAAAGGAAGCTAATTTGGATTCATAGTTAGCTTTAGCATGCCTTACGAGGTGTCTTATTTGCTTTGTTTAAGCCGAGGAGGGAATGCTTCCAGTCGAGAGACTGTTCCTTCCTTGTCTTAGACAGCAATTTCTTTTATTGTATAACCTGTTAATGGTGGATATCCACCAGGCAGGCTTGTTCTTTCTTCAGGATATTGTTTTGATCCTATCAGGTACAGCTGAATCAGTACATTTGTATAGCTGTGTATACAAGGCATTGGTGTAAATCCCATTATAGGTGTCTGTGTCATCAGTGAGAGCAGGGGTTATGAAGCTCTTAATGCCATCACATATTTGGTTGTAATTAACTTTGGAGAAGTTTTTTAGTCTAGTTGCTGCTAACAGGGGGTCAGATGTTATTACTTCTAATGAGACTGATTTATGATCAGGCCTGACTAAGGAGGGCTGCAATCATGTGGTGGTGCAACGATCACCCATGTTACTGAGCACCAGATCCAGAATGTTTGGGCCCTGGGGGTGTCAACCAACTGGTCCAGGGCATTGGAGTTGATGAAGTCCAAGAACCTTTGGGCAAGTGTGTTAGTACACGTATAATTTTCCCACTCTATGGATGGGAGTTAAAGTCACCTAAAACCAGGATATTTGGTTGTATCTTGATCGACTGAAGTAGATCCAAGTATGCAGTGTTGGTCTTCTGGCTCATGGAGAGGGTCCTATAACTGGCAATAACTTGGAGAGGGGTCTTACCTTGAGTCAATTGGACCTGGATTAGTTTAAGGGAAGTGTTTTGTTTAAGCAGTCTAGAGGT
Source organism: Protopterus annectens (assembly GCF_019279795.1). NCBI lineage: Eukaryota > Metazoa > Chordata > Ceratodontiformes > Protopteridae > Protopterus > Protopterus annectens. The sequence continues at coordinate 252,472,860 of NC_056737.1, forward strand.
GTATTGATCTTTGAATATCAATATTCCACCTCCTTTAGTTCTCTTACTTTCAATTTGTGGTCTGAATGTGTGGAAGGCATTATAACCTGGTATGGCTAGGGTGCTTTCCATGGCCTTAAACCAAGTCTCTGTAACTGCACGGATGTCAGCATCTTCTAAGGTGAGGGGTGCTTCCAGTGAGTGCAGTTTTAGGTTTAGACTGCTAACATTTAGCAGCATAACCTTGAGGTTGCTTTTTGAAGATATTCTTACCTCAGGAATTTTATTGTTGTGACATTGCCTAAAAAAGCCACTGTGGGGGGAGGAAAGAGCCTTAGCCAGTAACCAAAAACCCAGGGGTGACAGATGAAAACCATCTCTGGCAAAGCAGCATGGTCTATCTACCATGTCAGCCCAGGCTGACAAGTACTGGATTCCCATGGAATGACACCAGAAACTAAGCCAGTTATTGAAATTGATCATTTTTTTTGTTTATATTGTGCTATCATCTTAGTTGAAGGTTGTGGAAGTGGAAGTTCCTTGTTCTAAGCCTGACTGCCTTGCCTTGATTCACATGGAATTACTCTCAGTGTAAAGTAGTTCACCTATCAGCTCCCTGAGAGTACACCCAGGAACACTGAAACAAAAAGTATGTTTGCTGTAGTCAACTAAAGACTGTATCCATAATAATACATAACTACTCTGCCAGGTTAGGTGAGTCTCCCGAGTTTGGTATGGCAGCAGACAGTCCCCCCCCCAATAGCAGTCTGTCATATCCCCACTTCCAGCCTATCTCACACTCTATTTCCCATTATTTTCTCCTGCCTGCCCAACTCTGTACTGGATCCTCTCCTCTATCTCCTCATTCTCCTTCAGCCTGGAAATACCTCAGCTGCGACATACTCTGTAATACTGGTGACTGTCCACTAGGTGGCGCCTCTTTACTTGCTGTCTACCTTATATCCTTACACTCTCCCTTTATGTCTTACTTAGCTACACCTTCTGTTCTTAACTATAGCTCTTCTCGTACTAGGCCACCATTACTAAATTCCTAGCTCTAGTTAAACCCTGTCTATTTATAGTTTTACCGAGCCCTAAGGGGCTAATATCTCTATTCACCCCTCTAAGCATCCTAAAGCTCCCACTGCTAAGCCTCTCACCTCCCTGTTACACTTTCCGCCTTTACACTCACCTGTTGCCTCTCTATTTTCACTGATTGTCTTCTTGGATATAGGACTCCTTGTCTCTTCCCGCTCCGTTCGCCCTGCGGGCTCACTCCGCTCCCCTACCCTACCCCCAATTCCCACCCACCTCCAGGGCCCCTACACTTATTCCTCCTACACCACACCCCCTTTAACACTGCACCAATACCACTGCTCACATCATTATCACATCACACCTCCCACAACACATTACTGTTAGTGACACCCACCCCCAATTAACTCTGTTATTCACTTCCCACACTACATTCACCACTACACCAACTTACCTATCACACCACACATTCAACTACCAACTATTTAACTCCACAATGCCAACATCTCCCACCCACCTCCTAACTCAACTACTTCTCTTTCTCACACTACTTCCTTCTCTTTTTACTATCTATCTCTTAACCTTGTACGAACAACCACTTTACTCCTCTACCCCCTTTCCCGCAAAATATACTTCTACATTACCACTAGCCATTACTCCAGTCTCTCTAAATATTACATCTGCACCCATCTACATACTTCCCAAATTTCATAGACTAGCTCCCATTAAATATAATCATACCAATAACAAAAAACTACTTAACCATTCTTACAAACTACTTTACCATAAATACATTACATACCTTCACTCCCTACGAGATGGAGACATTCACCCAAACCCTGGTCCTAATCATACCTCTACCACTGATAAATATACTCTAATTAATAGTAGCTCCATAACCCCTTCCAAACCAGCAAACTCTCTCCTCATAGCACATCTTAATATACGCAGCATTAATAATAAAATCCCACACCTCCATGCCCTATTAGATGTCCACCAATATGATATCCTATGCCTATCTGAAACTTGGCTTAAACCCACAATCAAAGCTAATGAAGTTACCCCGCCTGGTTATAATATCATTAGAAAAGACCGTACTACCAAAAAGGGAGGAGGGATCGCAATCCTCTACAAAACCAATCTACAAATTAGCACCATTGACCTTAACCCACGCTTAGACAACAAAGCTGAATTACTTATCACTAAACTTCAGGTCAACCCTAATAAAGCTGTAAATGTCATCTGCCTATACCTACCACCAGGAAACAATATTAATACCCTTGAAAATATCCTGAACTGGCTTACTTATCAACCTCCCTCAGGAAACTATAATTTTAGGTGACCTCAATATTGATTGGCAGTCCTGTAATAGTTCACACCCTTCTACCCACATTAACCTATATGGCTTTACTCAAACTATCAACTCCTCTACCAGAACTCACAAACCCAATAACAAAGAAACTATCTTGGACTGGATACTTACTAATAATCCTCTACATACCTACAAAGTAGGGACCCTCCCAGATGATCTAAGTGACCACTCCCTAACCTATTTTATTAGATCTAAAACTAACCTCACACATCCCAACATTGCCAGAACTGTTCGCTCCAAAAAACAGTTTAACCACAATCTATTCCTTACAGAACTTAAACAATGTAATTGGTCACCACTAAAATATCTTCCACTTGATGAAGCTGTAGCATATTTTAATTCCACATTCTTATCCATCCTGAACCATCATGCCCCATTACGTTCTATTAGATGTAAAGCTAAACCAGCACCCTGGCTCTCCAACACTTCAAGGCATAAAATCCATCTGAGAAACAAAGCCTGGGTTAAATGGCGTTCTACTAAAAACCCATTAGATCACTTAATTTTCAGACAACTAAGAAATGATACTAAAAAAGCCATGGTGCTAGATAAAAAGAACTTTTACCTCCAGATACAGCAAACCCATCTTAATAAACCACAAATGTTCTGGAACAGCATTAACAAACTTCTTCATCCAGGACAATCAGTCACCCCCAACCCTCTAGGATCCAACCCAGATAATCCCATTCACACTGCCAACTCTACTCTTTTAACTCCTTCTTTACCAATGCCATCCAATCTCTTGCTAGCCATCTTATACCAGACACCGCAAACCTGCCTAATTCTTCTATAAATCCTCCTCCATCATTTCTATTGCAACCAGTGTCTACTTCTACTATTTGCTCTCTTCTACTAAAACTTAAACCTTCCACCCCTCAGCTGACCAACACCCAGCAGAATACCTTCAAATAGGAGCCAAATCTATAGCCTACCCTATATCCATTCTTATCAATCGAACCATTAGTGAAGGACATATCCCGACCATCTGGAAAATTTCTTATATTATTCCTCTACACAAAGGTGGGAACTCAAAGGATTTCTCTGATTTTCGTCCCATAGCCTTGCTATCTCACCTGGCAAAAATTATGGAAAAATGTATTCAGAAACAACTTCTAAACCACCTTCTCCAAAATAAGCTACTGGCTAACTGTCAACATGGCTTCAGACCTTACCATAGTACCAACACTGCCCTGCTATCTTTTACAGACTGTATTAACAATAATCGTAACAACAGCTTTCATTCCTCTGCAGTATTCATTGATTTATCCAAAGCCTTCTACATGGTTCATCACCAGCTGCTCTTGCATATCATGCAATCTCTGTCCCTAGACCCATTAACCATCAACTGGTTCAAATCTTACCTTAATAACAGAAAACAAGCAGTACTCTGGCACAATAATCTATCAAATCTCCTATCTCCCTTGGTATCCCTCAGGGCTCCATATTAGGGCCGCTCCTATTTTCCATCTATATTAATGATCTTCACTCAGCAATTCCTCATTCTACCTGCATTCAGTATGCAGATGACTCCACTATTATCTGCTCAGTTACCTCTCAAATTGAATTGCAAACCATAACCCAGAACGCATTTAACACTGTGGAACAATGATTTACAAACTGCTGTCTCCTCCTAAGAAAACAAAACTGCTACTCTTCTTCCCAACACGTAAGTCCACCCCCACACAATTTACACTTACATCTAACAATGGTACTATTATCTCTCCAGACCCAACTACCAAGCTCCTAGGAATAACTATTGACAATAACCTCAACTTTGACACACATATTAGCAGTACAATAAAAACAGTCAACAAGAAACTTGGATCCCTCTATAGAATCAAACCCTTTCTTACTCCAACAGCCAGGACTGCTATAGCCAGAACTCATCTCATTTCTACTCTACTCTACTCTATGCCTCACCCATCTGTACTAACCTTTCAAAAACCAACATTAACAAGCTGACTGTATCCTATAATAATATTGCCAGATTTGCTGCTGCCTCTCCTTTCCAAACTCATCACTGTCTAAATCTTATACAACTTGATTGGTTAGAATTTCTGCAGCATCTTCATTTTTCACAGCTTACTATTGCCCATAAAAGACTGTATCAACCCTCGAATACTCCTATACTCTCAAGCCTACTTAACCCTACCATAATCCTAAAAACTTACGCTCTGCTAATAAACTACTGTTTAACACCTGCAGAGCTAACAATTTAGCAGGTGAACTCCCTCTTCTGTAACACCGTTGGTAAGCTATGGAATCTTCTACCCACTGAACTTACAACTCTCTGCTCTCATAAACTTTTCAAAAAGAAGTTCAAGCTTCATCTCAAGAAACACTGGTTATGTTCCTGTATTATCCCTGACTAACTGCTGTTTCTTCTCACTACAACCACCTGCATCAACTACCCTTCCCTTCTAAATCTGCATATTATGAATCCTGTGACTGAATTCTTCATATTTACTTCTTTATTATCATCATTGTTTAACTGCTTTACCATCGTATACATTGTATATATTCTTCTGTAGACTTTTTCATGACCATACTTAAAATGTGTTTTTATTATATTATTCTGTAGACTTTTTCATGACCATACTTAAAATGTTTTTTATTATATTTTGTTCTATTCTACTTTGGTCTATTATATATTGTTTTATTCATATTGTTTTGCACATGGAGCTTTTCTCCCTGGGTCTCTACTGAAAATGGACATGTATCCAGCTAGACTAGCCCGGTCAACAAATGTAAAATAAATAAATAAATTGTATGCTGCTCAAGGCTAGGGACATACCTGCCTCAGACATATTATGAGAGCTCAGTCATGTCTGTCTTCATATAGTCCAGTGAGGTATGTCTGAAGTCATTCACACCAACATGAACTATGATGGAGTCATAACGGTACTTGTTGTGGAGAGACTTGAGTGCGTGTGTGATCTAGTGGATCCTGGCACCCAACAGACAGCTAACTGTAACCTTCTTCTTGTCCAGCATGGTGAGTGGGACATCTGTGTGTCTCACTATAGTCGCCTATGACAAGAAAATTTGGTTTAGATGCGCTTTACCTTAGGGGCTTGTTTGGTGAGACACTTGTGCTTGTGGTTTTATGTGTATTGAGTGCTGTATGTACTGTATTAGGTGTATTATGTTTGTGTTTCAGAGGTCTCTGGTGTTTAGGTAAATTTCTGGTGAGTACCTCTGCATATGATGGTTTATGTGTTGAGAGCATGGTTTGTGCAGAAGGTGTGGTAGGTGGGCTGACAACCTGTTCAGTGTCACTGTTCTGTGAATGAGAGAGCAGTGATTCCAAATTCTTAGTATATATGCATCTCTGAGAAACTGAGCGTGAATGGTTTAGGAATAGTGGGTTGTCAGTGTACATGAGGCAATTGCTGCACTGTCTCAGGATACCCATTTCAATCAGGCTGGCAGGAGAAACAAAGGAAAACTGACCATCCATAATAGGAGGTGTAAATTTGCTTACTTTAATGAGGACAGTTGCAAATGTGCTGCCTAAATACAAGAGAAGTTAAGCAATTTTCAAACAAGCTGGCCAGTGGAAATGCTTAATACTGAGCGTTACTGCAACAGTCTCCAACTCATTTGGGTCCTTTGCTACATTCTTCTTCCACAAGGGTGCAGGAGACCCTTTTAATGTAAGATGGCTAATTTTAGTGCTCAGATAATGCCAAACAGTCTAGATTCAGCAACTCTGAATCTAGCCTATCTTATAAATACACAAGTACTAGAAAATACAAAGTGCATGAAAAAAAAAACAGTTTCAAAGAGAAAACAATTGAAAAAGTGAAACAGCAAAACAGTTAAAATGGCTAAAAAATAGTTAAAAGTAGGCATCAATTCCGTAATACAAAGTTTAAAGGTGCAGTACAGTAAATAAAAATGTTTATTTTTGCATAGATTTCAAATAATGCCTTGGTTTTCATTTGAATTCACTCCAGAGATCAGAGAGAGCACACCAGTCCTAGAGCAGCTCCTGTAAACTTATGCATTTTTGGCATTTAGTTTCAGACCATGATTTTGTCACCGGTTATTTTATTTGAGACAAACCTTCCTGCAGGATGGCAAAGTCATTTGGGGATTCAATGACTTCTCCTAGTTTGCAGTCATCTGCAAACTTAGTCATCCAGAGCCCTTTGGTATTGGCTTTTACTTCAGAAAAGTAGATACCAAATAGGACAGGTCCCAGCACTGAACCCTGGGGGACTCCACTGGTGATTGGTCTGTTTGTGAAGTTAACTTCCCCTGTTTTGATTATTTGTGACCTACCTGTGAGCCAGCTGGCAGTCCAGCAGGTGACACTGGAGTTTATTTGCAGTATATTTAGCTTTTGTACTTTGCATTAGTTGGGAGTTGTGTCAAAAGCTTTGGCCGGGTGGAGATATAAGGAGTGTATCATTTTGTCTTCATCCATTGCGTTGGTGACCTTTTCAAAAAATCCTCCAGGTTGAGTGAGATTACCTGCCCCTGATGAATACAGACTGAGATGGGTCCAGTGTTTGGCGATCCCTATGTCCTGATTGATTAATTCCATGATAAGTCTTTACATAGCTTTGTATATGAGGCTGGTCCCCTTATGCAGGAGAATGACTGTAGCTGTTCTCCATTCATTTGGTAAATTACATGTACAGAGGCTGAGATTGAACAGTGTTGTTAGTGGTTTTGCTAAATTGTGCTTTGTGCTATTTAAATTGCCGGGAACCATTGATGCAGTATTTTTTGCTTTTGGTAGCACTTTTAGGACTTGGTCTTGTGGGTTGGCTGGAGGGGAGAGAGGTAAAGTTAGAGCTAAATTTATCGACCAGTTGGTTAGCTATATCTTCAGTCTCAGTGTAGGTAACATCATTCACAGTCAGCTCAGTGCATTGCTGCATTGTGCTTTTGAGGTTACGATCATAACAAAGAAATGGCCTGTGATTTTCTTTAGCTTGGATAGCTAATTTAGCCTCAAATTTGGTGGACTTTATTAAGCTCCTGAGCCGTTTGTTTATTTCAGTGACAAGGGACCTAACAATTTGGGAATTACTCTTCTTACTTCTGGTCAATATTCTTTTCTTTTATTCTAAAGCTTGTCAATATTCTGGTTCCACCATGTGAGTTTGTTTCTGGGGTTTGCCCCGCACTTGATCCTACTGAGTACAGCTGCATCTATGCAGCTGTTTACATAGTTTACCTTTATAAAGGCGATACATAGTTGGGCAAACAGCAAGTGTTCGAAAGGCTGTTTGCAAATTTTGCAAACGCCAAAAGAAAAAAGGTTTGAATGTGCAATGAGCAAATGCACAGTGACGTTCGCTCATTGCACATTCGACATTGTGGGGTGGATTGCAATATAGTGGGGATTGGGAAATGGTTTCTTTCCCCACTGTAGTGCAATCTCGGAGTTAGAATAATAAAGTAGGGGGGGTGTGGGGGGTGGAGGGGGGCTTGCCTCCCTGCTTTGCACTTCGTTTTTTTTTTTTGTTCGACATTAATGTTTGAAAAACAGCAAATCTGCTTTTCGAGTTGCTGTTTTTCGAACATTAAGGACTGTCGACATCGTGGTTTCGAGACGCTCATATGAACACTCGAACCACTGTGATTCGAGTTTATGAAGGTAAACCGTTTACATGCTGGTATAGTTTGGTGGTGTCCATGTCTGCATATTCAGTGGAGATAAATGGGTTTGGTGGGGATTTGAAGCTTGCCATTGTATCACTTAGGATAAGGTAGTTTGGCTTAAAGAAATTTTGAAACGTACCTTGTGTAGAAGGGATCTCTGCCCCCCCCCCCAAGTACAACATTTATGTTATTTCACTGAATGATATCAATACTTTTCAGATTCTTCTTTTGCCCTTTCTTTTTTTTTAAACAAGAAATATCTTCATTAAACTATCACTTATGACATAGATAGCCATACATTTATATAAATAAAAACAAACCATATTGACATAATCCCCACTGCAAGCATTTTACATCGCAAACCATAGTGACATAATCCTAGTTGCAGACATTATACATCACTTATAATCTACCCAGTCATTGTCAGTCAGACATTGCATAGCTCATTTAAGTTCTGCTTTCTTTTAAACCTGATTCCCTGTATGTATTGTTCCCACAGTTCCCATTTTTTCTTATGTAATTTGCTCCTACGCTCTTTTTAAAGACCCCAGTTCTAGTTGTTTTATCTCTGTTGCTATATTCACTACTTCTAGTACAGTTGATTTAGACTTTGATTTCCATTTTCTAGTAATTTTGTTTTTGTTAGCCACCATAATTAGACTCAGCAAGGCCTTAATATGTTTAGGCAATTCCGTATCTGTATCGTAGCACAGAAAAATCATTTCCCTAGTTACACCAATTTGCTTACCCAGTATTTTTGACAGAGTAATCTGCAGGGAATCTTTAAAGTCTGCCAACTCATTACACTCCCAGAAAATACGTTTCCAATTGCCTCTTTCTTCCCCATCACACCTCCAACAATTGCTGTCTACCTGAGGAAAAATTCTCTGGAGTCTACTTGGGGTATAAAAATATCTATGTAAATATTTCCAAGCAAAAATCAAATCATAATTCTTCTAGATTTTGTTGTATATTTGGGAGACATACATATATCCCCGACTGTTTCTTTGTGAATTACGTATCTAGTCTCTCTTCCCAATTCTTTCTAACCTCCTCTGATTGATGCTTATAGTTATCATGCATTATTTGATATGCTCTACTAATTATTCCTTTTTTAACAGCAGCTTCTGTTCTAGATTCTTCTAAAAGCTCTACCAGTGCTGGTCTTTCGTTTAGGACCCTCCCCTCTGTTTCTTTCTCTTTGCCTCTTCTCTGATATCAATCCTTTATAGAGAAGGCAATCTCTAACCTGCAGTCCAAATAAATTCTTGGCGTCTTCCCATTCTGTTACCTATCCCTCTCCAGTTATTTGCTCCCAATACCTTGGTTCCTTTGCCAGTTTTCTACAATAAATTCCAGCCCCCTCTTTCCTATTGTCTGTATTCCTAATTGCAGTCATCCCTATTGGCAGAATCTCCTTTGTCCATTCCCGTGTTGGTTTAGTTCTTAGAATATTTTCTGCTACTTTATGAACATTATTCTGTATGATTGTTATTTTCCTTAAAGATCTGCATTCAGAATTCCAGTCTCTCCTTGTTTCTTGAGCTTCCCCCCTGTTTCTTCATCATCCATTTCCACTTGGAATTACAGTTTTCTGCTTGTGCTATGTATAGGAGCCTTAACTGTGTAGCTCTGAAATACCCCATTCAGATCGGGTAATCCCAATCTGCCCTGTTTTCTTCGAAGAATCAGCTTATCCCTCTTGACTCTTGCCTTCTTCCCCTCCCAGTTAAAATCCTTCAGCAATTTATTAATTGCTATCCACAACTTGTCCTCTAGTTGATAAAGGTATGCCTGACCTGTGTATAAGGCTAAAGGGACTAAAATCATTTTAGCTGCTTGCATCTTGCTATCCATATCCATATTTTTTTATTTATTTAATATTTGTTGTCCGGGGAAAGTCTGACTAGGACTGAGCCTATTTTCAGCGGGTCTATATTAAACCAGCAAATGCTTAAAAAGCGAATGCTGATTTATTGACCCCATGTAAGTGAAAGCTTACAATCCTGAACACTCCGAACAGTAATTTTTTCCCAGGGGAAAAAAAATCGTTCCAAAAAAAATAAATAAAAACTTCAAAACATTACATAAAGTGGGGGCTTCACCCCCACCACACACCCCCTACTTAAATATACCAATTCCGAAAACAGACTACAGTGAGGAAAACGGCAAAGTAACAGAGGCGGCCAAGCAATTTCTTTCCCAGGGAAAGAAATTGCTTATATGCCATTTTGCTATTTTGCTGTTTTCTGCTTTCAAGTTCGATCAAGACACATTCAAAGGATTACGTCTTCGATTATATAACAGGAACCCTTTTCATCAGAGGTCTGGGTAGGAACATTCCAGATGCATGTCTTTGGAATGTGGGAGGAAACAGGAGCACCAGGAGGAAGCCCATGCAAATGCAAGGCAATGAGGACATGCAGACTCCACGCAGAAGGCACCCCAGTCGAGAATCGAACCTGAGAGCCTCTTGCTGTGAGGCAACAATGTTAACTGCTGCACCACTGCGCCACCCATAAAACATATCCCATAGCTTTCAATTTCTCAGTTTTTGTATTATCTTTTGTGTAGTCTCTTCCCACATATCCTTAGCTGCCACACTGGAATCATTTTTAATCCATACTCCTAAATACTTCATTTTATCATGTCTCTTTAAATATGTATATTGCTGCACCAATTCATGTGAGTGCACATAATTTACCACTATTGCCTTTGTTTTAGCATCATTCATTTTGTATCCCAAATGTTTCACATCACTATAATGTCCTTTTCTGGTATTGTCAGGTACAAAATAATATCATCTGAAAATACAGCCAAATAATTATATCCCTGAATTTCTGAGTCCCTTATTTTTCTTCCCATTGGTTCTAAACGTAATGCAAATAACAAAGGAGAAAGAGGAGATTCCTGCCTGGTTCCTCTGCTCAAGCAGAAATTATCAGAGAGGACTCCACCCACTTTAATTTTCGCCTCAATCTCTCATATATCCTCTTAATCAACCTTATAGTTTTACCAGGGAATGCAAATGCTTCCATTGCCCTGCTCATAAAGTCCCAACTTACTCTGTCAAATGCTTTCTTGGCATCAAGACCAACCAACAGCAGTAGTATTTTCTTACATTCTGCTTCCCTCTGAATCATCAATGTTCTGTTAATGTTGTCAAATGTTTGTCTGCCCTCCACAAAACCACATTGATCTATATCTGTCAATTTTTGTATCATTACAAGTTGCAATGTTATGCTCGTAAATTGCTTTTATGATTTTTAAATGTAATCTTTAGTATCTACATTATTTAGTTGATGAATGAAGAGTTTTTTTAATGCATTTTTAGTTCCACAGCACATTTATAATCAAATCAAGTGCTTTTATTTAGTATTATTTGGGTGTGTGGTTCCTGATTGGCTGTAGCTGATCATTTCATTAGAGTTGTTACTTTAAATATTAGCCAATTAGGGATTAAAATGTTCTGATGAAGTCCTGAGGTGTGGGACAATAGCATTTAACCTGTGGAGTTTTTCAATAAAGATCCATCAGACAGTTGGACGTGGTGCTGCCTTGCCTTATTTCTATTAGTGTTTATTGTTTAGTTTGGTTCACAGTTTGGAGCAAAGAGGTAATGCAGCCATTATTCCAGAACCTAATCAGGTCACACATTGAGTACTTCATGAATTTCTTAAGGACATAGAAGGAGAGAAGGATTTGTTGGATCAAGGAGGAGGATATAGCCATAGACTAGATAATTAATGCTTTTCTCAGTTGATTCTAAAGTAGACAAAGGTAAATGATTTGGCTACAAGGGATCATGTTACGGAGCTTTGACGATATTCTTGAACAGGATGGATGGATAGATGGATGGATGTGGTGGGGGGGAGTGGAGGCAGATGACATCAGTGACCAACTTCTTCCTAGACTGACAGAGAAAGCTGTGGACCCATGGAATGGATTGCTGTACTGAAATGCATGGAGGAGAGGTATGGAGGCATTCTGGAGAGCATCTGACAGGTGGAAAAGGCATGAAGGGAAGGACTGAAATGGTGAAGAGGTAGGGTGTTAAATGACCTTAAACTGGATAGCTTTATTGTCCTATTCTGTCATCAAGCAAGTGTAATCCAATGTTTAGATTTTTGCCCATGAAAAAGGATCATAGGACCATAACAGATTGCCAGGTTAATGGTCCAGAGCCTTTTTCAGCCTAGCTATTCATGCCACAAATTTTCCAGTTATCAATGTTTGTGGGCTAGAATGGCTTTGGTATATGTCTGTGACTTAGAAGATCTACATACTGCTCTTGGTCATAAGGGCCACAGGCAGCATCCCAGGGGTAAATTTGCAATTTCCCATCCATTGGTCCAAACTGAGTTTGAATAGCCTTAGGGAAGAGCTCTGTTTTACCTGAATGGGGAATGTGTTCCAGAAAAGGGGTAACCTCTGAGGGACATGCCTATCCCTCAAACATGTTTTATGTCACTGTCTAGTGCTGTTTGTTTTGCAAATGTGTTGCAGATCTATCAGACCTGGATCGGAGAGTACCTTGTAGGTTAGGCATAGATTGCCCACTTAGTAGTCTGTAGGAAACCAAGTGCAAGGACATGGCTTTGAAGTGATCCACATAGGACATATTATTGAAACCCTGTATTCTTTTAGTGAGGAACCACTGTGACTGTTCCAGTTGTTGTAAATGCCTGGTCAGGTACATGCTGAAGGGTGCATTGTACTCAATTATTGGTCTAATGAGGGCTGAGTATGGTAGGACTATGATCTCCTTAGAACTGGATGCCATGCCCTTAATAATAAGTTGTAACTTGTATAAGGATTTTCTCATTCCCATGGACAAATGGTGATCAAAGTTCAGGTAACTGTCAACCTGAGTTCCCAAGTCCCTTACCACTAGGTCTCCCCTTAGGAGAGTGTTATCAGTGTTGTAATTTGCGAGGGTAGTAGTCTTTCCAAAAGGTATAATTATGCATTTTTACATTGAGTTTTAGGCCATGGTTCTGGCACCAGTTATTTGTCTGTGTCAGATATTCTTGAAAGATATCTACATCTTTGGGGAGTCAGTGATTGCACCCTTCTTGCAGTCATCAGCATATGTGGTCAGCTAAAGGGCCTCTATATTTGCCTAAAATTAAAGAAGTATATTTCAAGCAGCAGAGGTCTCAGTACCAAGCCCTGTGGGACACCATTAGTAACAGGCCTCTTGGTGGAGGTGGATTCCCCCACTCTAACTTCATGTGTCCTATGTATGAGCCATTTGGCTATCCAATGGGTGACACAGGGATTTATCCCTATATTTGTGAGTTTACTTACATACCCAAGTGCTGTATTGTGTTAAATGCCTTTGCCAGGTTAAGGTAGGCAGTATGCACCATTTTGCCCTCATCCATAGCTGCAGTAACCTTTTTAAAGAATTCCACCAAGTTTAGTAGGCATGACCTGCCCTTGAAGAAATCAAACTGGGATGGATCCAGTGTTTGAAGATTTCCTATATTTTTGTTTATAAGGTCCATAATAATTCTTGTTATAGCCTTGCATATAACACTAGTCAAACGTATGGGTCTATTGATGTTCTGCCATTGCATAAAGGGATGACTATTGCAGTCTTCCATTCCGCAGGGATGAAGCTGCATTTGAGTAGAAATTCTAGTGGGCCTGACAGGTTTTTCAAACTATTTAAGAGGAATCCTGGGATATTATCAGGACTCACTGACACAGTGTTTTTATCTCTGTAGCATGCAATGAGGAGCTGTTCTTTAGTGATAGCTAGGGAGAAATGGTAGAGGGTATCTCCTGGGAGAGAATGGGGGGGTGAAATTGGAGCTTAATTTATCAGTGAGCAAATTTACTGTATTCCCCCCTGTCCAGTGTAGGAAGTTCAATTTACTATTAGTTCAGCACACTGTTGGATGCTCCCTTTAAGATTGTGTATATAACTGAAAAATACCTTATGGTTATCCTTAGCCTGGGAGGCTGTTTTTACCTCAGAATTAGTTTTGGTGGTCTTGATTAGTTCCCTTAGTTCCTTGTTGAAACTGATGAGGATTTTTTTTTGTTTTTTGGGTAAAGCCCTTCTTATTTTTGGACAGAATTTTCTTTATTTTGCTGTACTACCTGTTTATACTAGGGTTCCATCAAGGAGGGCTTGTTTTTGGAGTTTGTCCTAAGTTTATTTTAGTTTGGCACTGCTGTTTCTATGCAGTTAGTTACATGGTTGCACAGGGTTTCCGTAAACACTTCCACATAGGCCACCGTGCTCTCTGAATTTTGTGGGGCTTGGAATTTAGCTATGCCTTCACTTAATAGGAGGTAGTTAGCCTTAGAAAAGTTCTTAAAGGTTATGGGGTTTGCTGGGAGTTTGGGCTTTATACTTACTTCAAGGGTTACCGCTTTGTGATCTGATCTGATGAATAAAGACATTACACAAGTGGGGGGTGCAATGTTCCCTCATATTTGTAAGTACCAGAACCATGATATTTGCATAGCTCTGCAGACTAGCTGTTTCAGGGTATTTGCACTGAGAAAATCCAGGAATCTTTGAGCCTGCATGTTAGTGATGCATCCCAGTTTATGGTGGGATAGTTGAAATCACCCAATAATATAGTCGTGGGCTGAATTGTGAATGACTCCGGTACATTAAAGTATGTGGCATGGTTATCCTGGGTAATAGATGGAGACCTATAGCTATCAAAGCTATTGACTTTACCTAAGGTTAGTTGGATATGGAGTAACTCCAGCATTTCATATTGTTTGGACAGATCTTGAGGTATGCTTACTTTTTATGTAGATTGGTACACCTCCCTCATAACAAAGTGTTTGTAACACTGC
>NC_056737.1:252492689-252555189 GCF_019279795.1 Protopterus annectens
ACTGCAAGGAGTAGGTGTAAGGCATGGAATAAGTCTTGTTTGGGATATCAGTCCATCCCAGTAAACACATAACATTTACACACCACATGTATCTAAAAGCAATTTGGAGTATTATCAGTTTGCCTTCTGGAATTTCTGTGGCCTCTGGGATGAAACCAGCAACCCAAGGTCCAACTTACATGGACTTATGGAGTAATTTTCTAAGCAGATGAAGACAAACTGACATTTTCATTGTCTACAGACTTTTTGTTGCACAGACTTTCCTGTCTTGTAGCTTGCTTCTGCTCTTTTCCAGGCATGAGTGACCTTATTCGTCTACAATAATTTACATAAAAGGTTAGCTGGTAATATTGGTTATTCTGTTTTATAACAATGGCTTGAACTCCATCAGAGCCCTTGTCTTTGGCACCTTTATGGGTTTTTTTTCTATTTTTCACAATTTTTCATCTATGAAAAGGCTTTAATCAGAAACCCACATCCTAGTCAGCACTACTGGCTGGTTTTCATCCTTATCTTTCTGCATGGATACTGAAAAAAAATATTGATTTGCCAGACTTTTTATGCCATCCTTTTCTCTCCTTTCCCCAACCATGCTTTCCATTTCACTTGCCCCGCCTTTCATTTTCCTCTTTTTGCTTCCTTATTTGCATACAGAATTCTTAGCCCCTTCTTTGCTTTACCTGAATATCTTCTCTGCACATTCATTTGCTTTTCTTGGTATGATACCTAGTTCCTTCTGTTCTGATATCTTGGTTTTCATTATTTTGTTTCTGTTAAATTCCTAAATGCTATTTTTGCCCTTTGAAAACTTTCAACACTAGCTCATTTGAGAACAGTATTATTTTATTGCCCTAAGAGTGTTCCTTTTATGATTTATTTTTATATATCTGAACTTCAACAAATTACTGAAACTTGGATGACCAACAACCATCTTGTCCTTAACCCTAACAAAACAAAACTCACCCCTCAAGAAAGCCTCTCCCCTAAACAAGATACTCTCAAAACAAAACTGTTATTCAGATTGTCCCTCATACAAAACTACTAGGTGTAATACTGGACAAACACCTGGCATTTGACCTACATGTGAACAATAGTATAAAAAAAAAACATCAAAAACTGAGTATAGTCTACAGGCATAAATATTTCTTTAGCTGCTTCACTAAACAACCTACCTTCTACCTTCTCCCACATACGGTGCTCCTTTTCTTACTAATATTCAGTACTCTCTGAAATCCAAGCTTGAGACCTGTTACAATAAAATAGCTAAGTTTGTAACTATTTATTTATTTTACATTTGTTGACTGGGCTAGTCTAGCTGGATACATGTCCATTTTCAGTAGAGGCTCAAGGAGATAAGCTCCAAGCAGGTAAAAAGAGAAAAATACAATACTTAAACAATACTATACATAAATTTCAATGCTTAGACCATTTTTTGTTGATTAATGCTAAATGTTCCTCCCATCACTGTTCCTCCTTACACTTATTAAACAGGCTTGAATTTCCTCATTATCTTACATACTTACAGTTAACTACTGCACACAGAATTATTTTCAAAACTTCAGACTGCCCAGGCCTTACTTCTGTATTCACTCTCTACCATCCAAGTAGGCCTCTCAGATCTGAGAATCATCTTCTGAAAGCAGAAAAAACAAACCTTCTAGTTGGCCAGATGCTATACTCTTTCACTTCCGTACCTCTACCAATAAGGACTACTACAAATGCTTCTTCTGTCAGAATTTCTCTAAGGCAACACCTCTCCATCCAATGGCACCGCACATGTTCCAACTTTGCACCTTTCTAAACCTGATTCCCCAGTTTTACCAGTACTATTGACTAAACTGCCTTACTTTTGGTCTAGTAGAACTCTTCTACCTACTAGTATGTCTACTGAAAGAAATACCAGCTATGCTTACCATGTTGCTATACCTACTGATATCCATATTGTACTGATGTGATTGAAATGTACACCTGTGTTGTATTTACTACTACATCCCTATTGTTCTTGCAGAACTTATTTTCACAAATTGTTGTACTTACTATGTTATTTGAAGTTTATGATATTGACATGTTTTACCTTTATGTATTCAGCTGTTGCTCTTGACATGTGTATCCAGTTGTGTCTCATGTATTGTTATGTGCATGTTTATGTGGAGGTTTTTTTGCCCTGGCCTCCACTGAAAATGGTCTCTTTTGGCCCAGTGGACCATCCCAGTAAACAAATGCAAATACATAAATAATAGTAAATTTTCATTGTTCTCCCATCCTGTCTTCATGCCTTTTATTCTGAGTTTTTTTCCCTGAAGCACAGTCCCACTGTTAAGTCTGCCATCTTGAAGTCTAGAGCCCTGAGATGTTGATTGGCTTATGTTTCTGTTTAAGGTGGTAATTACCCATAGTGTTAATGTCCACTTATTCCTAGATAGCTGCCCACTGAGATCCTTTGTTCTCCCAATCTGAGACCACTAGATCTGAGGCTGCCCTTACATGGGTAGACTCTAGTAGGAGCTGTCTGAGGTCCATCCCCTTTAAGGCTTCATGAATGATCACCTTGATAGGTATGGCTGTTGTCAAGTTGTTCCAGTTTTCAACCAACATGTTAATGTCTTCCAGTAATGCATTCACATTCTAAAGACACCATCTATCATTTTCTTACTTTTCCCTCCTCCATGTGCACAAATTTACATTATAAAACCTCTTTACAAATTGTCCTGCCATTTCCCATTTCCACCATGGCCCACTCTGCCTCTGCTCCTCTTTTTTAATTATATATTGTTACTTTGTTTTATTTACTTTTTTCTTTTTAGTTAGGCAGATCCCCCTTTATTCGGTGAAGATTATGTCAATATGGTTTGTGATGTATAATGTTTGCATCTAAAATTATGTCAGTATGGTTTATTTTCATTTATATAAATGTATAATTGCCTATGTCATAAGGTATAATTTAATAAAGCTGTTTCTTGGTTTAAAAAAAAAAGAATGCTAGTAAGCATTGACTTTAATAGAACCTAACAAATCCATATCAGAATCATACACCATGAATTAGCTAGTTATGGCCTGTTACTGTGTAAGCGCAAGAGAAGTGCAGTAGCATGACATCTCTGTCCCTGCTTCGTTTTTATATTATTTTCAGTATGTTTCCTTAGAAAAATTATTACATTAGTACACCAGTTGTACTGGATTAATATGTATCCCTAAAGTACTTGGATAGTGTAAAGCTTTTCTTATTTTAAAATATAGTTTTTATGATTTTACAGTAATTTGGGCTTCTTTTATTTTTTGACTTGGGTATAGATATGCTGACCTTGTCTTCAAGTGCTGAGGAATATGAATTAATGGCCGTTAACCAGTCATCATAATATTAGACAGTATATTTGCAAAATTAATATTATGTACCATGCAAGTAGTTTAATTTTCATTTATGTAGCCTGTGGACGTGTTTTCCAGAAAGCTGATTTATATCTAGTTTGTATGGAGGTTATTAATTAAGATGGGTACTTCTCTAGCACTTTTACTAGTTCTACCTTTCTTATATGTAGAAAGTAGTAGAAAACAAATACCCAGTAAGACGCCAAAGTCCAACTTAAGCAGGTAGCACAAATGAAGAAAAACGAAGCAAAGTTGGACACTGCTGACAGCTTAAAAAATCTTCTTTATTCTTAAAATCACAAGATAAGCGCTTTCGGGATGACCCTTCTTCAGAAAAATCTGTCCAACTTTGCTTCGTTTTTCTTCATTATATGTAGAAAGCCCTGATATATTCAGTCCTTTATTTTGAATATAGAGCTTGAGCCAAATCAAATGCTAAATTTTCCAAACACTGGTAAGAAAAAAAAACACTCAAATATATATTTAAACTTTATGCATATAAATGCAAGTTATCATATGCGTTTTCTTAGACAGTCATAGTATAGCGGATTATGATCTTATCTCCAATCATAATCCACTTAAATATGTGCAAAATATGGATACTAAAAAATTCACCCAAGAGCTAAGATCTAGAGGTGAATCTTGGCAACCATGTCAAGAACACATACTAAGAGGTTATGATCGGTGACACAATCATAATTCTTTGTAGTGCATGGAACTTTATCTGCTCCATGTACAACCAGTCGTAGAAAAAAAAACTGTAAGAAAGCAAAATGTCTTTTTCCTATTTTCATAATGGAATTGTGGCACTTCATGCACTACATATAAATTCTACCCTAAATTACATTGTACAACAGCTAAAATAAAATTAGAAACTGTTTGTCGTACCCATCCATACCCACCTTTTCTCTTTTTTACGCATAGGGTCAGGATGTCACATAAACAGTGACCATCAGCCATTGTTCACTGTTCACACCACCAGGTAGTTAGCCAGTATTTATGTCTTATTACGTTTATTGTTTTACCCATAAATAATAAGAATTGATAATCTCAATATTGTTATAGTCTGAATAACTTATTTAACTGTAATCATTTCCATAGTCACAGAGTGCTATTGTAGTGATCCTGTAATGATAGCTTAACCCAATACGTATAATTAATGTGTTTTTGTTCTTATAGCATTTATGTTTATTTATTTTATTTTATTTATTTATTTATTTATTTATCATTTGTTGACCGGGAAAGTCTGACTAGGTTCCACAGAGCCTGTTTTCAGCGGAGGCCCGGGGAGAAATGCTCCAGATGCATGTCTTTGGAATGTGGGAGGAAACCGGAGTACCCGGAGGAAACCCACGCGAACACAGGGAGAACATGCAAACTCCACAGAGAAGGCACCCCAGCCGAGAATCGAACCGGAGAACCTCTTGCTGTGAGGCGACAATGTTAACCACTGCACCACTGTGTTAATACCTTTTCCATACAGTGGTAGTAAGAGCACCCACCGGTGCAAGGAGGTGCACTGAAACGGGCTGGCCGGGAGATTAATTTTTTTTAATTACAAAAAAATACTTTTTAAGGACATTCTTGTTTAAGAATAGTCCCATAACTTGCTGGACTGTTCTTCCTCCCCTGCGCTATTTGAAATTGCTTTTGCTTCTTCACGTCAAGTCAAGTAAGGGAATTTAGTTAAGGGTTCAATGCTACAGCAAGTAAGGGAATTTCGCTCACTATGAAATTGTTTGTGCTTCTTCACATCAAATCAAGGAATTTGGTTCATGTCAAGTCAGGGAATTTAGCCAAGTCAGTGCTGCAGCAAGTAAGGGAATCTAGGTGTGTGTGTGTGTGTGTGTGTGTGTGTGTGTGTGTGTGTGTGTGTGTGTGTGTGTGTGTGTGTGTGTGTGTGTGTGTGTGTGTGTGTGTGTCTGTGTGTGTGTGTGTGTGTGTGTGTGTGTCTGTGTGTGTGAGTGTGTGTGTGTGTGTGTCAGCTTTTTCATGGAGAGAGTGTGTGTGTGTGAGACAAGGAGTAATAGCCTGAATTCTCTACCTCTACCACTACTTCTTTGTGATTCAAGGGGTTGAGTCCATAGCTGTAAACTGTACAGATTTTTCACAGAATGTCTGGAATGTTTGCCTCATACTTTTGGTCTGTTCCTCTTAAAATCTGTGGTTTTCTGGCAAATCAGTGAGAACTGAATTCACTAAATAATGATAGCCATTTAAGTTTCAATCTCTTTCAGGAAAAGGATGGTAACACAAAACATTTTATTCTAACAACTTTCTAACATTATACAAGCAATGTTTAAAATGTGTCCTTGGTTTTAGGCCTTTAGCCCCCCCCCCCCCCCAGTAAATGTTTTTTTTCCAGATTTCTTTTGCTGCAAATATGAGAGATATACTTGAGTTTCAAGTGGATTTTACAAGGTGCTGAAGGCTTCAGGGGAACAGATGTTTAGTGCTGCTTATGCCAAGTCTGTTTGCATTGTTAGTAGCACAACGGGTAGTATACTTGCTCTTGATGCAGAAGGCTTGTGGGTTCTAATCCCACAGTATGTAGATGGATTGCAGATACTATACTTTAAAGGGGGTGGCTGCTGCAGTCCTTAGAATGTCCTCCTTTGGAGGAGATATCTAGTAACTATGAACCTGTTATCAGTTTGTCATCCATCCCCTACTGCAGTATTACTAGCTTATCATTTTTAATGTAACATAGGCATTTTATTCTTCAAGGGTAACAGGCACTTTATTTACAGATGAAATAATGAAATATAACATTATGTGCTAGGAGCAACCTCTATTAGTTAAAATATCTCTTTAATGTAGAATTATTCAGGTGACTTTTACTTCTGCAGAGCTTGTGCTTATTTACTTATATTGGATTGTAATGACAGAAGTTTGAGAAGACTTTTATGATGGAAATGTTCTGATTTTGGGCAGTTTTGTCATTGTTGGTTCATACATTTTATTTCATTGCTTACTAGAAAAAACGTTCAAAACAATAAATTTAAAACACAGTCTAACAAGTGAGCTGTATTATACAAGGAATGTAATTTAATAAAAGAGCATAGACATGTTTGCATGGTCATAAATATATTTGCAAGGGGCCTGTGATTTGAAAACAGCCCAAAGGTAAACTTATTCTGCTACTGGCCAGATGCATTTTCTATGAATGTGGGTTTCAATGCTGTTTCAATGAATGTGAGTTTCAAGGGTAGAGAAGTTTTAATGCTAAGTCTGTTTTCATTGTGAGACTGCATTGCTTTGTTTAGCAGATGTCTATCAGTGTTTGTGCTATAAAATTTAAAATAAAAGTTTTAAATGAAATCCAAACAATCATTATAGATGGAAAGCATAAAGCAGTATGCACATTACAGTGTTTATGGTAAATGGGGAGAAATAACCAAGTAATGGGACAATGGAATGGCTACAGGGTGGGGGGCTCTGTATGGGGGGCCCTATTTGACCATGATTTTGTATGGGGGAGGGGCAGCAAACTCAAAGACAGCCCCGCGAGCCACTGGGTAGGGGTGTGTGGATGCAAGAAGTAAGTAGGCAGGGGTGTGAATGCATGTATGTAAGAAGTAGGTAGGTAAAGAGAGGTGTGTGTGTGTGTGTGTGTTTGTAAGATGGAGGTAGGTGCGCGTGTGTATATGTGTGTGTGTGTGTGTGTGTGTGTGTGTGTGTGTGTGTGTGTGTGTGTGTGTGTGTGTGTGTGCGCGCAAGTAAGAGGGGGTAAGAGTGTGTGTAAGGGGGGGGGTCATACCTCGCAATTAGCCAGATTTTTTGCCTCATATTTTCAGTTTCTTTCTCATAAAATTCTGTTTTTTTCTGGCAAATAATTGAGGACTGAAGTCAGAAAATAATGGCAGACATTTTAGTTTTAGACTTCATATCCTCAGAAAATGAATGCTAATTCAAACCTTGTTGTTCTATCCACTTTCTAAGGCGGTAGGGGGATGTATGTGTGTGTCATACCTTTCAACTGCACAGATTTTCACAGAAGATCCAGATTTTTGCCTTATATTTTTGGTCTGTTCCTCCTAAAAATCATGTTGTTTTTTGACAAATCAATGGGATGAGCTAAGGATTAAAGTTACTAAATAATTACATGTATTTGAGTTTCAGACTTTGTATCCTTTAGAAAATGCATTCTAACACAAATCCTGTTGTTCTAGCAACTTTCTAAATGTGTCCCTAGTTTTGGGCCTTTGTCCCCAACATTATAAAAGGCTTTGTCCAGATTTCTTATGCTAAGAGATTGAGAGGTATGGTGCATGTGTGTGTGTGTGTGTGTGTGTGTGTGTGTGTGTGTGTGTGTGTGTGTGTGTGTGTGTGTATATGCATGTATGTATGAGAGGGAGGTAGCATACCCCTCAGCTCTTCAGGTTTTTGCAGCATGTCCAGATTTTTGTCCCATATTCCTCCTAAAAAGGATTGAAGTTGCTAAATAGTAACATACATTTGAGTTTTAGACATCATACCCTTTAAAAAAATGCATACAAACACAAATTGTGTTTTTTTAGCAATTTTCTAAGTTCACGAGAGCAATATTTATAACCTGTCCCTATTTATTTTTAGGCTTTGTCCAGATTTCTGGCACTAAGATGTTGAGGTGCATGTGTGTGTGTGTGTGAGAGAGAGAGAGTGAAATGCCCTAGTTAGAGTTAGCAGGTGAAATTTATTTCCAATGAATTGTGAGCTTTAAGGGAAGAGAAATTTTACTGCTAATCATGCCAAGTCTGCTTAAAATATGCAGCTGTTTTGTTTAGCAAATGGTATCACTATTGTGGTATCAAATTGTAAATACTTGCATCTTGATGTAGAGGGCTGTAGGTTCTACTCCCGCATCATGTAGATTTGTATTTTAAGGGGGTGGGATGTTGCAGTCCTGAGTATGTCCTCCTTTGAATGAGATCCCTAGTAACTGAAATTGTTTTTCAGCTTGCCACCCATTCTGTATTGCAATATATCAGATTACCATTTTTTTAATGTAACATAGGCAAAATTTATTTTTTGAGGAAAATGGACACTGAATTTGTAGATGAAACACTTAAATATAAAGTTGTTTTCTAGCAGCAACCTCTTTGTTAGTTTCAGATATCTTTAATTTGGAATTATTCAGATGACTTTTACTTCTGCATATATTGTGTATATTGACTGATATTAGTGGATTGTAATGACAGAAGTTTGATTGGCATTTTATGGTTAAAATGTTCTGAACTGGGCAGTTTGTCTTTATTGGTTCATATGTTTTGTGTCATTGCTTACTGAAAAAATGTTCAAAACTATATATTTAAAACACACTCTAACAAGTGGTGCTGTATTATACAAGGGATATAATTCAATGATATATTATAATTAATACAATCAGGAAGGTGAATCAAAGAATTTAGCATGGCCCTAAAAATGTGTGCAAGGGGCTTATGGTTTGAAAACATCCCAAAGGTAAACTTAACCTGCCACTGGCCAGATGCATTTTCTTTGAATGTGGGTTTCAATGCTGTTTCAGTGAATGTGACTTTCAAAGGTAGAGAAGCTTTAATACTAACTCTGTTTTCATTGTAACACTATTGCTTTATTTAGCAAATGCCTATCAGTGTTTGTGCTTCAAATTTGAAATAAAAGTTGTAAATTAAATCCAAATATCTGTAATTGTTGTGGAAGTATAGCATAAAGCAGTATGCACTCTGAAAGTTTTGAACAGTGTTTATGGCAACTGGGGAGAAATAGCCAAGTAATAGGACACTGGAATGGCTGGGGGGGGGGGCTGTGTGTGTGGAGGGGGCTCTGGGTTTGCACCCCACCTGCAAAAAATCCTGTGGACTCCCCTGAGTGGTAGTTAATCTAATAAATTTCCAAATCATTGATGGATTTGGTTTCTTCCCACTTTTTTGTAATTTTCTTTCTAGCCTATAGTAGTAAGCACTAGCTCCGGCAGGATTTTTTTCCTTTTGTAAATGCACCACCTGATGTTGTTAATCTTCATTCCATTCATCACTGGTAGGTTATTGGTTCCGTCCTCTGAACTGAGTCAGCCTTATACCAAGCTCACACCAGTCAAAAAGTCTCGAGCTAAGCTTTTACCCACAATACTCTTCTACCTGCTACCTCAGAATGTGTTTGCCACTTAGCAGTAAAGCCGTGTTCAAGCCAGCTCTCAGCTAAGTCTTTGATATTTTAGATAGATAAGTGCTTATTGAAGAGTCTTGATAGTTTGTCCTTTATTTTTCTTGTGTGTAGCTGTCCCTAAGTTTTCAACCCTCTCTTCCAACTTTTTCCTGTCAACTACCTGTTGGTAATCTTTGTACCATCGCTGGTACACTCACGTTTCTCTACCCTCTGTGGCAATCTTCTAGTACTATTGTTGGTATTTTCCTTCTGTTTTTTCTGCCTAGCTGTGTGTATAATATTGTTTTCGTTGTTGTTGCCTTGTTTTTCTTGGTACTGCTTTAATTGTGTTGGTATTGACATGTCTGAAAAAAAGGGCACTTCAGGCTTCAAACAGTGCCTGAAGTGTGGGAAAAAATGCTGAATAGGGACACTCATGATGAATGCGTGTATTGTTTGGGAGTGCTTCATCTTTCTGTACAACCCACCTTGCTCTGTTTGTCAGGGATTTAGTTCCCTTACTTTGAATGAACATAAGACTAAATTAATTCTAAAGGGCCTTCTTATATCACCCTTTTCAGAGGCTCTCTCTGTGTCAGAGGGTTCGTCCCCTCCTAGAAAAGAGAACAAGAGGATACATTCTGTTTCCTCCTCACCCTCTGGTGAGAAGGAGAGACAACCAAAACCCAAACTTGTGAAACTTTCCATACCAAACCAGAAGCCAGCTTCTATGGCACTGATTTTTGTACCATCTACTCCAATTGCATCAGCGCCGCTTTTGGCACCGACAACAACTATGGCACCAACTATGACCGATACTAAGATTTTGACCTCTACTCCAATCCCAGCACCCAGCCTTCCTGCAGTTCCACTAGCTCAGGTGGACACTACTTCCCCGATCATCTGAAAATTGGAGATGGTGGTGCCATTAGACATTCAAGCATGGACCCAATATTCCCCGTCTGTGGACCCTTTCTTGGGGCAGGTTTATAGCCCCTTCCTAGAGCATCCAGAGTCCCCTTCAGGGATATCTGTGAGATCCACTAGGAGCCTTTCTGAACTAGATGTGGTGCGCCTTGTGGACCAACTGCTGACAGCCAGGAGGATTCTTTCAGATTCAGAAACCAAATCCCTTCTTGGATGTAGAATTTCTGCTTCACGAACTC
Organism: Protopterus annectens; assembly: GCF_019279795.1. Taxonomy (NCBI): domain Eukaryota; kingdom Metazoa; phylum Chordata; order Ceratodontiformes; family Protopteridae; genus Protopterus; species Protopterus annectens. The sequence goes on from NC_056737.1 coordinate 252,503,327, forward strand.
CATCTTACTCTCCTCCTTCGACCTCCTTGCAGGTTTCGAAGCCCACAGCACTGACGCCTCTCTTGACATCCTCCGCTTTGGTGCCAATAGTGGATCTCACTTTGGCCCCAGAGCCGACCCTTTGGTCTTCGGTTCCTTTGCAACCAGGTCTTCCTCAGACCCGTGATTGGATTGGCTCCTCAGTTCCAAGTTTGGCACCAGCCCTGTCTATGCTGCCGTCCATGGTGCCAGGAGGCCTGTCAGTACCGATCCAGCTTGAGGTTCCACGGACCAGGGTGTGACCCTGGTTCTGAGGTTGTCTTTCTTGATTCTGGGCACCGACCCCTCTTCGGGCAGCCCTGTGTTCCAGGCGATGGAGAGGAACCTTGCCTCTGTAGGGAGGCCTTCGGTGTTGGAACCCCAACCATGTCCCCCCCTGAGTTACAGCTGTCGCAGGCCACTGTCCCAGGACATCGAACACGTGAGCCACAGGAGACCGTATTACAGAGTGCCTTTTACTCCGGGTCTTCCTCAGAAGCTCGCACTGAGGAAGTTCCAAGGAAGAAATCATGCAAGAGGAAGCACGTGGACTCCCCTGAGTAGTCCCTTACAGATGATACGGATTGCGATGAAGGAAAAGGGTCTCCATGATCACCCCCTGAAGATGTCTCCTTTGGATACATCCTTGAGATCTTGAAACAGAGGGGTGATTGGAAGCGCTAAGACCCTTCCTCCATGAAATCCATTTTCCTGCAGGCTTTTCATGCTCAACCATCTACCTCTTGGGTGACCCCGCCTGCAGAAGAGCTTGTTCAGCTTGTGGTGCAGCATGCCTGGAGGAAATCTGATGCTGTTGAGGCAGACTAAGGAGACCAGACAAGATTCTCTATCCCACTGAAGAAAATCAACATTGGTCAAAAGGTTTACCAGTAGATGCGATGGTGATAGTGGCAGCCATAAAGAAAGAGTTTGCTGAGGAGAGCCATACTGTTCATCCACCTAACAGAGAGTCCTGAGTGGTGGACAGACTGGGGAAGCGAGTATTTGCTTCATCGACCTTTGCAATTCAGTCCTTGAACTACCTGGCACATTTCACCAGACTCCAGAGAGACTTCATCTCCGAACTCTCTGGTATTCTTATCAGGACAGGTGTCTGACGAGGTTAATGACAAGGTAGCCTTGCAGCTAGTGACATTGGAATCAATATAAAATTCGTCCATGAGGTTAATTTCACATGCAACCGAAGGGGCGGCAAAAGCTGCGGGTTCAGTTGTAGTTATGAGATGTCATGCCTGGATGCGCCTATGTGACTTCATGGATCCTTTAAAGTCTTCCCTGTTTGGCCTTAAAGTGAAGGACATGCTAGCCAGGTGTGAGCAGGATGGCAAGACCCTGTCTGCCACTGGTGTACATTTCTCCACTCCTCAGAACTCCTTTTCCAGGAACCAGAGAAGTGAGAAATTGTGGCACAAAAAGTCTCAGGGTCCTTTTCATGACACACGTGGCGAGTTCACCCGCAGAGGGAGCAATTCTTCCAGAAGATGCCCCTACAGAGGCAGAGGGGATCCATGTAATCAGGGTTCCAGAGAGTTATTCTCTGGACAACCCTATCAGTGCTCCTGAAGTGCAGACAATTGCTTTCCTCTGGAAGCAGTCGCTGGACATCTGTCTCTGCACCCCAGTGCCTGCCTATTAATTACCACCAATTCTTGGGTGCAGAAGATTATAACCAGAGATTACCAAATTCCATTTGATTCCTACCCAAAGCCACCAAAATGAATTCCCGACAGTCCACCCAGTCTAAGTGAAGAAACAGCTCTACAGATAGAAAAGCTGTACTTAAAAAGAGCCATACTAAAAGTCCCACCAGACCAGATTGGATCCGGATTGGTGCCAAAAAAAAGACAAAGGACTGGAGACCAATTTTGGACCTTAGCTGTTTAAACAAGTTTGTCACACAGACAAAATTCCAGATGGTCATGGTTCAGTCCATTCTTCCCTTTCTGGAGGAAGGTGATTGGATGTGCTTGATAGACCTTCAGGGTGCATATTACCACATCAAAATGGACAAATGCTATAGAAGGCTCCTTCACTTCCGGCTGGGAGCCAATCATTACCAATTTCACACTCTGCCCTTTGGACTCTCTACAGCCCCCAGAGTGTTCAGCAAATACATGGCAGCCGTGACAGTTCACTTGAGACTGCAAGGTTTCCGGTTGTTCCCATACCTAGACAATTGGCTCCTCATCGCCCCCACCAAGCATCTACTGGTAACAGCCTTGTACTACACCCTCACTTGGGCAAATTGTCTGAGAATCTTTGAAAATGAGAGAAATCCAGTCTGACTCCAACCCAATCTTTGGAATTTATAGGGGTGATTTTCAGTACCCGTTTTTTCTTAATCTCTCTCCCAGATCACAGGCTACGAAGACTAAGGGTCCAGCTCCGAGTAATACTCTGCCAGGACATGGTTTCGGCTCCAGAGGTCCTGCAGCTGTTAGGGTCAATGGCAGCAGCGATATCAATAGTACCCCTGGCAAGGCTTCACATGAGACTCCTACAGTGGCTTTTGTTAACCCAGTGGTATCCAAATCGCCACCCTTTGTCCTTCCAGATTCGAATAACAAATCAATGCAAGCAAGACCTATCTTGATGGATGAAGTCAGAAACAAAACTTTGGAGCCAACCCTTCCACCCCTCTCAGCCCAATGCCATTGTGACCACAGATGCTTTCCTGATAGGGTGGGGGAGCATTTTCAGGGAATGACAGTCCAAGGCACATGGTGCAATTTAGAGGCCAATCTGCATATAAATGTTCTAGGACTGAGGGCAGTGCTTTTGACATTGCAAACATTTCAGTCTGCCCTTCCTTTAGGAACAATTGTTATCCAGTCGGACAACATGTCAGTAGTTTGGTATATCAACAAACAAAGAGGAACCAAGGCCTACCCCCTATGTCGAGAGGCCACGAGAGTTTGGCAGTGTGCGATAGCTTCCAACTGCTTTCTGATAGCAGCGCATATCCTGGTAATTCCAACATGATTGCAGACAAGTTGAGCAGATGCAGTCTCCTGCCTCGAGTGGTCCCTCATAGCGGCAAAGATTTTAGCCATTGGGACCAGCCTTGCTGCGACCTATTTGCCTCCCCGTCCACCCACAAATGCAGCAACTACTTCGCCCTAATTCCCCCATGAGTTCCCTGAGGGACACTATAATCCATGATTGGCCTATGGACTGCTTTATGCTTATCCTCCCATTCCTCTGATTCTTCAATTCATGAAGAATGCTGTTCAGTTGAAAAGCAAAGTGATCCTCATAGCACCATATTGGCCTCGACAGGTATGGTTCCCCTTTCTTTGGCCTCATCTACTTTGCAGACCGTGGATCTTGGATCCAACTCCAGATCTGATTTCTCACCTCCAAGGGTTGAGCCACCTGAACTTGATCAGTCTTAAGCTCACAGCTTGGCTTCTCCACTTCCAATGATTGCCTGGCATTGTAATCTTTCCTCTCCAGTACGTGACATTATCCTGGCTTCACATAAACCATCCACCAGGAAACTTTATGCTGACAAATGGAAAAGAGTTTTTATGTGGTCTAGACAGAGAAAACTAGATCCATATTCTGCACTAGTCTCTGCCATACTCCAGTACTTATCAAACTTCTTTGAGGAGGGTGCCGCAGCATCAACTATATGAGTTCATTTAGCTGCCATTTTGAATTTTCATAATGGTTTTGGTGACTCCTCCTTAATTTCTCATCACCTAAGCAAAACCTTTTTGAAAGGAGTCTATCACTCCAGACCTCAAATTAACCAGCCCACAGAACCACGGAGTCTCACACTAGTCTTACAGTCTTTGACACGGCCTCCTTTTGAGCCAGCAGCCACTTGTGACACCAAGTTTCTATCTCAGAAATCTCTTTTTCTGGTGGACATTACATCTGCCAGATGTATTTCCGAGCTCCAGGCTCTTTGCACGAAGCGTCCTTATTTGATTTTCCATAATAGCAGAGTACCTCTACAGACCAACACCTTCCTTCCTTTCCAAAGTAATCTCTGAGTTCTCTATTAATCAGACTGTTGACCTACCAGTGTTCTTTCATAAATTTTCGAACAGGGAGAGTATTGTTTACAGTTACTTGATGTCCACAGACAACTGAGATTTTACCTAGACAGGACAAAAACAATCCGTAAATCAGACCAGTTATTTATATCCTTTTGTGGTCCAAAAATGGGAAAGTCAGTCTCTAAAGTAACCTTATCTAAATGGTTTAGAGACTGTATAATTTAAATGTATCACCAAGAAAGAAAGTCTGTTCCGCCAAACATCAGAGCTCACTCCACCAGATCAATGGCAACTTCTGTGATGTTCCACTTCAGTGCTTCTATGGACGCCATCTGTGCAGCAGCTACATGGGCTTCCCCCCATTCATTTATCACTCATTACAAATTGGATCTGGTCGCCAGGGGAAGAGCTTCTTTTGGCTCAGTGGTGCTCAGGAATGTTCTTCCATAAGGGCCACCCAAGTGACATAAGGTAGCTGAGGACTCTGTCCCATCAGTGATGAATGGAATGAAGATTAACAACATCAGATAAAGAAGTTATGTCTTACTATAACATTCCATCTTTGTTGTTGATTTTCATCATTCATCACGTCCCAACCTCCTTCCTCCCTCTAGAGGCTCCTGGATGATACTTTGGGTCCATCTCCTGGATTAAGGTTTTTGCTCAGAGACAGCCTCTGCTTTACTAAGTTAGGGCAAACTCGATCTAAGGTAACAGGGAGAAGGGTACTGTGGGTAAAAGCTTAGCTCTAGAGGTTTTTGCCTGGAGCGAGCTTGGTATAAGGCAGACTCAGTTCCGAGGACGGAACTGATAACCCATCAGTGATGAATGGATGAAGATCAGCAACACAGATGGAACGTTATGGTAAGACATTACTTCCTTTTTATTATATACAAAAGAAGAAAGAAAAAGCAAAATCTATGAAAACATTGCACACATCGGTAAAATAATAATAATTTGAAAAACATTAAAACACTACATAACATCTAAATGACCTGCAGCAGATAACTTGCTGAGCTATGTATGTCTTCAGTAAAAGCAGTTACTTATACCTAATTCAATTGTAGGAGGTGTATTACCTTTCATATCAGGCCAGATTCATTAACACCTACACTAAATGTACACGATGTATGTTCAGGAACATCCCTACCACATGTTTTGTGCTTTCTAGTCAGGCAGAAATTTTTCATTAAGTGTACATGTAGTTCATACTTTGTGGTAACCTTTGATATTTAAAGCTGCAAGAAATTCAGTAGGAAAGCTAAAATTGGGAGGAAGAAGGTGTGAGTTATGCTTATGTTGTCTGTTCACTCAGAACAGTGTACACTTAGTGTAGGTGTTAATGAATCTCAGGGTTGATTTATATTCGTTTTTCCTTAGTACGAGTGATGAACAGTATTTTACAGATTTTCAGGGACCATAGTGTATCCTTTGGCTCACAATGTAGGCTTTTTCCCTTTTTTCCTTCCTCCCATAATTTCAGTAGGAATTTTGTTTTATAGTAAAAAAATTTACTAAGATGATATGGTGTATAAAATATGGATCTATGTTGTTTCATTGAAGTTCCTAAACATCGAACCACATATGGTCGAAACAGTATGATCAAAGTTATGGAACATCGAAAAAAACAACATTGATGATGACGATGATGTTGATGATAATAATAATAAAAATAATAATAATAATCAAAACTGTATTTCTGCAGTAGGGCAAGCCCCCCTGTACCCCTACACATCCCTGCTGATTATATATACCAACTCCAAGATTGCACTACAGTGAGGAAAGGGCGAATTCCCTGATCACCACGGTACTGCAGTTTCAGCATAGACAGCGGTGCCATGTTTCTGAACGTTGATGAAACAACATAGATCCATAAAGCACAGTGTGTAAACATTCCCATGTAAATGTTTTCCAAAACATTGAAGATGATGTTTTTGCTCCTTGACATTAATATTATATTTTTATTTATTCATTCATTCATTCAAAAAAAAATGGGGAATTCAGTTTTTTTCATAAACTCCCAATAAGAATTTGATTTTAGTTATATATCTTAATATAATTTTATTTTAGAGTGATCTCACAATATTGAGCTTAAAGTTTTCTTTTCTTTTAATATCATTTTAATATACTTTAATATTATATGAAATTCTAGTGTTTCTTGTTTTGTCATAGTCTGCATTTTCATTTTATGTTGTCTTACATTTTGTCAGTAGCCAATCTTCTGTGACTAAATTACATTTTTGAATTGTATTATCAGTTGATAATAAGCGTGTTCACTTTAAACAATCAGACCAATATATAGGTTCTTTTATACGTACATAGAGTCATAGGTAAGTAGCAGGCTAGCTGCCCCTCTGGACCATTTTAAACCTAACCAGTTTCCCCTTTTGTGCTCAAAATAACCAATCCCATTTGGTTATAGATTGGCCTTACCCATTCTCTGGCTGATAATTACATATTACCCTTTATGAGAATAACTGGAATCATACCATAGCTAATTTGTGGGGACCCATGCATGGGGTAAAGCATTTAGGAGGGAGCTGCTTCTGTCCATTAGTAGTATAGGGGGCACTGCTGGGGTAAATTATCTGTTTCCCATCAGTAGATCTAAGTCGTGCCCGAGTATGGACAGGGATGAACTTTGTTTTATGTGGATGAGGAGTCTGTTACAAAGCAGTGGTATCTTCTGCAAGGTATACCTGTGCCTCCAAACCATTCTGTTGCTGTTGCAGAAGATGTTTAGATCCTTATACCAGGATTTTCTGATGCCATTGGACTTGCTGATGTGCAGTAAATCCATACATATTGGATCACAGGATGTCTTGTATACTAGACACATGTCACCTCTTACAAGTCTGTATGATACTGAGTATAGTGACCGAGGTTTGAGTTGGTCCGTGTAAGACATGTTCTTGAAGCCTTGTATCCTTTTATAAGGTATCTTTTTTTTCACTTCCAGATAGTCACTTTGCTATATCTGATCCACTTAAGGAGCCATGAGTAAATGCTTTGGATAAACTGAAACATCCACGATGAGTTGTTAAATAGCAACATGTGGACATTCTTAATATCTAAGGCTACAGCTCTGTCTTCGTATATCCAAGAAATTAACAGCTGTATATTACATTCGATGTCAGGGCCCTTTCATTTTCACACTTGCAGAGTTCTACACAAGTATGCATAGTTCCCTAAACATAACCTATTTGAGTCAGTTAGCAGTTGGCATTTGAGAAAAATCACCCTGTATGCAGCTCTATTGTTTTGTAGAATAATAAAATTTAGTCCATAAAAGTCAGTGAAAAGCAAACACTGAAACAAAATTTGAATCCTAATATGACTAATGCTATATGTCCCTAACATGCATACCCATGACTCCCAGCTTCTTTCTCTTTTATACATTTAAATCTACTTGCCAACACAACTGGCATGCAGGTCAGTCACACAAATTGACATACTGTACACCCATTGCATGACCTGGTACTCCTTCCTGCTGTGGAGCACAGAAGTCCATTTCATTCCAGCAATTAGATGTTCATAGGTTCATAGGTAGGTACTAGGCAATCGGCCCTGGGGCCTACATAAGCCTAGCCAAAAAGGTTCCCTGGCTTTTAGCACCCAAGAAAATTATTTTCCTGTGCCCCTGTCAAGCAGTGCCACAGAAGTGATCCCGGGGTGAATTTTTTATTTTCCATCCAGTCGTCAAGGATTTTCTTAAAGAGGGCCAATGAGGAGCTTTGCTTGACATGAATGGGTAGTTTGTTCCAGAGTATAGGAAGTATCTGGGACAGGAATCTATCCCTCCAGCGTGTTCTGTTTATTGTGGTGACGAGGTTTAGATCCCCGGAGCGTGTGGTTCAGAGAGATTGGGATTTCGTTAAGTGTAGCATGTCCAACAGCTCTGGATTTTGACATAGGTTTGTATGTTAGGCAGAGATAGCCTCTGAGTAGGCGATATGTGATGGAGTAGAGCTGGAGTTTTTTGAGACGGTCTGTGTATGGCATCTGTTTGAGCCTGGTGATCCTATTAGTGAGGTATTTCTGTGGCCTTTCCAATTGTTGTAGGTGTCTTGTGAGATACATGTCAAATGGGGCATTGTACTTTATAATGGGTCTGATGAGGGATGAGTAGAGAGGAATAATGACCTCCTTTTTTCTAGAGGAGAACCCTTTTGTGATGAGGTGTGCCACGCAGAAGGATTTCCTGACTACTGTGGCGATGTGGTTATCAAAGGAGAGACTACTGTTTGCCTGTGTCCCGAGGTCTCATCACACTTTCAGTGTTTAGTGTGCTACTGCCTATGTGGTAGTTCTTGGGTACCAAGTTTTTCCCAAAGGGGGTGACAATGCCCTTCTTGACATTGAGCTTGAGGCCTTAACTTTGACACCAAGCATCTGTCTCTGTGAGGCCCTTTTGTAGAATGTCTACATCATTAGGCGATTCTATTATGGCTCCCATTTTGCAGTCATCTGCGAACTTTGTTAGCCAAAGACCTTCTGTGTTGGCCTGCACTTCAGAAAAATGGATGCGGAACAGGAGAGGACCCAGGACCGAACCCGGTAGTACTCCACTTGTCACTGTTCTGAAGTCAGACTTGGAGTCGGCTACTTTTACTGTGTGGGTTCTGTCAGTGAGCCAGTTGGCCACCCATCTTGTGACATAGGGATTTATGCCCAGTTTAGTGAGTTTATCTATAATTCCAGAGTGGGGGATGGTATCGAAAGCCTTGGTGAGGTCAAGATAGATTGTGTGCACTACCTTACCCTCGTCTACGGCTCTAGTGACTGCTTCAAAGAAGTCAGTCAGGTTTAGTAGACATGATCTACCTTTTACAAACCCAAACTGAGTGGGGTCCAGGGTTTAGAGGTTACCTATGTCTTTGTTTATACGCTCCAAGTTGATATGTTCCATGGCCTTGCAGACCAGGCTTGTCAGGCTAATGGGGCAGTAGTTTCCAGGGTCCATGGTGGCACTCCCTTTGTGGAGTTGGATAACCGTCACTGCGCGCCATTCAGTAGGGACATAGCCTGAGGTTAGGCTATGACTGAACATGGTACTTAGGTGGGGTGCCAGTTTGTTCTGTAGCTCGTGCAGTACGCAGCCTGGGATGTTGTCTGGTCCCATGGATGCTGTGTTCTTGGCTTTGGAGAGTGCGGTCTTTACTTGTTCATCCATGATTACAGGGGCTTTACATTCTTCCAGTATTAAGATGGGCCCTTTGGAGGGTGAGAGGGGAGGGGGTTAGCACTGAACCTATCTGCCAGGATGTTGGCAATATCGGTTGGTTCTGTATATTTAGTGCCATTGTGCTGTAGCTCAGAGCAGATCTGAGTGTGGCCATAGAGATTCTTGACATAGCTGTAGAATGCTTTGTGGTTGTCTTTGGAATCAGTGACGATTTTATTTTCATAACTGGCTTTAGAGGATTTTATGAGGGATCTCAGCTTCTTGCTGAGGCTGACCAGGGAGTTCCTCCAGTCTTCGGATTTTACTCTTTTTTTGCAACAGCTTCTTCTTTCTGTTGTAGAGTTTGTTTATGGCAGGGGACCACCAGATTGGCTTCCTTTTTTTTGGAGGATAGTGTCTTAGTTCTGTTGGGGATGGCACAATCCATGCACTCATGTATATGCTTATACAGTGCATTTGTGTAAGATTCAGCAGTCGTGCCTCTATTTTCCATCTGCATGGGTGTCATGAAGTTTGCCGTTTGCCATTTCTGTCTTGAGAAGCATGAAGTTGGCTTTGTAGTAGTTTTTGACAGTAGTTTCTTTAATGGGGTGGGGGTGGGATATGGATGTCTCGGGTAATTAGCTTGTGGTTGGATCTGACCAGCGAGGAGTTCACCTCTGGCGTGGAACATCGGTTACCCATATTGGTAATGACCAGGGCCAGGATACTGCTGCCCCTGGTGGGGTGTGGACAAGTTGATCCAAGGCGTTGGAATTTATGAATTCCAGAAAACGTTGAGCAAATGAGTTGTTACATGAGTAGTTTTCCCAGTTGATGGTGGGGTAGTTAAAATTGCCCATAATTAAGGTATTGGGTTGTACCTTAATATTTTCTAGTATCTTAAGAAATGAAGAGTGGGAATCTTGGGGCATAGTGGGGGATCTGTAACATGCTACAACCTGGATTGCAGTCTTGCCCAGTGTTAGTTGCACTTGGATAATTTCAGATGCATTATGTTGAGCAACTAGCCTGGAGGTGTGGATATCCTTAATGAAAATGGACACGCCTCCGCCTTTAGTGTTTCCGTCCAGGTTAGGTGGCCGAAAGGTGTGGTATGAATTATTGCCTGGTAATGCAGGGGTGCTCTCTGCAGCTTTGAACGAGATCTCTGTCACTGTACAGATGTCGATGTACTCCATTTTAAGAAGTGCCTTGAGTGAGTGTATTTTGAGGTTTAGACTTCTAGCATTGAGTAGCATTACCCTCAGAGTTTGCTTGCTTGTACCTGTTATGGTGGTGAATTTAGCATTTGAACCTTGCCTGAAAAAGGCACTATAGGGGTGGCAAGAGCCTTAGCCAGTATCTGGAATCCCAGGGGCTACAGGTGCAGGCCATCTCTGGCAAAGCATTGTGGTCTGTTGACCATGTCTTCCCAGGCAGACAGATACTGGATCCCCTTAGAATGACATCAGAAGCTTAGCCAATTGTTGAAGTCAATCATTTTGTCCTTGTACTGTGGTATCATTCTGGACGATGGGAGGATGCTACTCAGGGCAGGATCATACCTGCCTGGGCTACAAGATCCGAGAGCTCCTCCATGTCTCTTTTCATGTAGTCCAGGGAGGTATGTCTCGGGTCATTCACACCAACATGGACAATGACAGAGTTGTATTTGTACTTGTTGTGGAGTGTCCTGAGTGCGTGCATTATGTGACGGATGCTGGCACCTGACAGGCAGCTGACAGTAACTTTCTCTTTGTTTAGCCTGGTGAGTGGGACATCAGTGTGCCTGACTATAGAGTCACCTATGACAAGTGTGTTGGGTAAGTTGATGTTCTTCGTTCCCCATTGCTGCAGTCCTTACTATTGGGTGTAGTCCGCTGTCCAGTCGGCCCGAATACCAGAGTATATGGCTGACGTCGGTCAGGGCGCATTAGACTGACGTCAGTACGTCAGGGTACTAATGCGCATGACCGACGTCATATCCTCAGTCTTTTTTGCCGCATGGTCCGATGCAGAAGCAGTTTTGCGAGTGCAGGTTGGCGTTCTGAAATATTTCCGAATCCGGAGTTTCAGACCGAATCAGAGTTGGCTAAGTACCCCGTTGGGGAACATTTTAGTTTTTTCTTGCCTCAGTATTTAACCGGATGTCAGAAAAAGTGAATAACTGTATTTCTTGTGGGAAACGGATACCTCATAGGGATTACCATACCTTGTGTATACCTTGTTTAGGGCCTGAGCACGACGTTGTTGGATGCCGCTCTTGTGCTAGGTTTAACAAACGCACTATTAAGAGACGGTTAGACTGTGCCAGGTTAGTGTTTGGGAAGCGTTGCAATTATAAAATGCCGTCGGATGCTCCGGCGCCGCTTCGTCAAGAAGCGCAAGGACAAAACAGCGAAGCCTAGGGTTGATGAACCGGCAGTCCCGGACGTCGGTTCTTTAGAAGGCTCAGTGGAGCCAGAGGTTTTGCCAGGAGTTTCTTTGGAGTCTCAGGCAGAGACTTTACTGTTACAGGATGTGCCTTCTCAGGAGGTAGGCCAGGCTGAGGGGCTTCTCAGGTAACTGTTCTTCCCTCTCTTCCCAAGGTAGTTAGAGCCTCTCCTTCTGTTGCCAAAACTTCTTTGAGAGGTAGGCCAAGTTCAGCTTCAGTGGGGGCTTCTCCTAGCATTTCGGGTTCTGTACCTAAGAAACATATGCTTAAAATGGCAGAAGATTTGATTACTATGATTAGAGGTTCTATGCCCCCTCCTGATAAGAGGCCCAGGGTGGAACCGGAGTTTGATACTTTTGAACAGTGTTCAGAGGCTTCTGAGTCTTCTGTGGAAGATTTGCAGGAGTATCCTCCTTATTCTGATTCTGATGTGGATGATTCCACTCCTACAGCTTCTCCTCCTGAGGATTTCTCATTTTCAGAGACTCTACATTCCATGAGGGAGCACTTTAAATGGGAAGGCCAGGATTACTCTGATTCCAGGAAAAGGCTTAGGAATTCTTGTTTTACCCCAGCATAGGCCCTTAGCTATACCTCCTGTGTTGAATGTGGTGGAAGATGTTTTGCAGAGGCTTCCCTGAACCCTGACTCTTTGCCTCCTGCTCCTGTTAAACCCGATAGGTACTATAGGGTGCCTGAAGCTCATAAGTATTTGTTTAAAAGTCCTAGGGCGGACCCAGAAACTGTTTCTCAGGGGCCTAAAGGTGTTAAGGCCTCTGTGGTTAAAAATCCTGTTCCCACTGATAAAGAGGCAAGGGCTTTGGATAGGTGGGGAAAGAAAGTGTATACTTCTTCCACTCTAGCCATGAGAGCGTTGAATTGTCAGTTTCACATGCTAAAATATCAAAATTATCTCCTTTCACAATTGAAATCTAAGGTGGATGCTTTGGCGGAAGGTATTGAGTGTAAAGAGTTGCTGGATTTGGTTCATGTGTCTGAACAAGTGGGTAAGCATTCTTTGCAATGTGGTTTTGATGCTGTACAGGCCTCCTCGAGGGTGGCTGCCACTAGTTCTGTTCTTCGCAGGCATGCCTGGTTGAGGGATCAGAATTTAGCTGAGCATGTTAAGACAAGGATTTTGGATGCTCCTTTACAGTCTGATGTGTTGTTTGGTTCGCCTGTGGAAGCAGTTTTAAAGAAAATGGAGGACAAAGCTAAGTCTATGCAAACTGTTAAAGATTTTTGCAGGTGCAGCCACCAAGTTTAGTAGAAATTGGCCTGCTAAGGGGTGGACATATCCTGCTTATGATTCCCAGTCTAGGGGTAGGTCTAGACGTGGTAGGGGCAGAGCTCAAGGTTCTTTTAGGCCTAGAACAGGGAGTTCACCTGCTCAGACTTCTGGTGAGGGCAGGGGTCAGTCCTTTCGTAAACAGACCCAATGACCTGCCCTTTCAGCTGCCAGTAGATTCTCGTCTGGTAGCTCCTTTGGGAGGAAGACTGTCTCTTTTCAAAGAAAATTGGGATTTAATTACTCAAGACAGATGGGTGTTGGATATCATTCACCACGGTTACAGGTTTTATTTCCATACAATGCCTCCTTTCAATGGCATGCCAGACGTTCCTCCTCCACAAAGAAAAGAGGCTCACAAGCAAATTTCTCAGTTACTCCAGATGGGGCCATTCAGCCAGTTCCTGTATCAGAAAGGGGCCTAGGATTTTATTCTCGCCTGTTCCTAGTACCAAAGAAGGGGAACACGTGGAGACCAATTTTGGATTTATCTCTCCTCAACACTTATCTGGACATTCCCAAGTTCAAGATGTTGACGTTACAACAGCTTTTACCTCTGCTGGGCAAAGATCACTGGATGGTAACTTTAGATCTCAAGGAAGCTTACCTTCATGTGCCTATAAGGCTAAGTTGCAGGAAGTATCTGCGGTTTCGAGCTGGAAATTCTCATTATCAGTTCTCTGCATTGCCCTTTGGCTTATCTACTGCGCCCAGAGTATTCACAAAGGTTCTGGCTCCAGTGATAGCTTACTTCAGGCTGCAAGGAATTCAAATCTATCCTTACTTGGACGACTGCCTGATTCTGGCTCAAGAAAAGGAAGACCTTCTACAGCATCTGGAATATGTTATAGCAGTGCTAAGATGCCTAGGGTATTCTGTGAACGAAATAAAGTCCAGTCTAGTACCCTCTCAAGACATGTGCTTTCTGGGTGTGAGACTGAATACAGCAGCCCAGATGGCCTTTTTAACCCCGGACAAACAAAAGAGTCTATCACTTTACTTCCATCAACTATCTCATCAGTCCGTGCTGACTGCAAGGACAGTCCTTCAAGCATTAGGGTTCATGGCATCTTGTATTCTGGTGCTTCCCAATGCCAAACTGCATATGAGGAAGCTACAATGGTATCTCAAAATGTATGGACACAGCACTGCCAGGATTTGGACACTGTCATTCAAATAATACCTTGCCTTCAAAAAGAATTTTTGTGGTGGGCTCAGGAATGTCACCTAAACAAGGGACTCTCTGTGACCCGGCCAGAGGCGAGTCAGATTTTAATGACAGATGCCTCGGACATTGCTTGGGGAGCTCATCTAAATGGAAAGTGGATACAAGACAAGTGGCCTGCCAGACTACAGCATCTACATATCAACATGAAGGAGATGTTAGCAGTCCAGTTTGCATTAATGGCTTTCAAGGAGTTAATTCTTCCAGGGCAGGTGTTGATTCTAACAGACAACACAACTGTCATGTGGTACATCAACAAGCAAGGGGAACACATTCTTATCCTCTATGCAGGCAAGCAATGATTTTATGGGAGACTGCGCTAAGCTTGCAACTAACTCTTCAGGCAAGGTTTCTGCCGGGAGCACAGAACTCCTTAGCAGATGTGTTAAGCAGACAAATCATGGATCCCCACGAGTGGAAACTGGATCTTCATGTATTTCAGAAATTGACAGTGTCATGGGGAACTCCAGACATAGATCTGTTCGCTTCTCCACTAAACCACCAGCTGCCAAAGTATTGCACAAAGGGGTTTCATCACACAGCTTGGAAAGTGGATGCTCTGTCTTTCAGTTGGAAAAACCTTCATGTGTATGCCTTTCCACCTCTGCCTCTTCTTCCAAAGGTACTATTAAAGGTCAGACAAGACAGGCCAAGGATGATTTTGATAGCTCCAGATTGGCCTCGGCAACACTGGTATCCAGTACTACGGAGTCTGGTAAAGAAGCCTCCATGGCCTTTACCTCTGATTCCTCATCTGTTATCTCAGAAGGACGGTCATCTGCTCAATGTCAAGCTTCACTCTCTTCATCTAACAGCCTGGCATATTCTGTGTTGAAACACAGCAGGTCTCAACTTCCTCAACAAGTTTTAAATGTGATTATGGAAGCTAGAAGACCTAGTACAAGGAAAGTGTACGCAGAAAAATGGAAGAGATTTTTATTTTGGAGTACAGCAAAGAATTTGGAGATTTCTGAGCCTAATTTGAGTGTGGCTCTTCAATATCTTACTGAGTTATTGGACAAAGGTTTGTCCTTCTCTTCCATTAAGATTCATGCTGCAGCAATTTCAGCTCACTATGATTGTGACCCACCATTGTTTTCGCATCCTTTGTTCAAGCAGTTTCTTAGAGGGGCAAAGAATATAAGACCCCCATAGAGCTCCTACTCCTGCTTGGGATCTCAATTTTGTGTTGGAAAAACTTACTCTACAACCTTTTGAGCCTGCGGCTACTGCTGAATTGAAATACTTGTCATGGAAGACTGCTTTTCTGTTGGCTATTACTTCTGCAAGAAGGGTGTCTGAGTTGCAGGCCCTTATGGCAGTAGAGCCCTTTTGATTTTCCATAAGGATAGGGTATCATTACGCACTAATCCTTCCTTTATGCCTAAGGTGGTTTCTAGTGTGGCTTTAAACCAAACTATTCATTTGCCTACTTTTTATGCAGACCCCCAAAATAAAGGGGAAAAGATTTTGCACACTTTAGATGTACATAGGCAATTGCGTTATTATTTAAGCAGGACTAAGGATTTTAGGCAGTCTCAGCAGTTGTTTGTTTCTTTTGCTTTGAGTTCGTGAGGGCAAGCCTGTGTCAAAACAAACTATTTCTAGGTGGATTGGCTTTTGCATTGCATTTTGTTATTCCCATCATGGCAAGGAGATTCCAGCTGGGATTAGGCCTCATTCCACTAGGGCTACTGCCACTTCAACAGCATTTCTAAGGGGTGGCAACTAAGGATATTTTGGAAGCAGCTACTTGGAGTTCAGTGCATACTTTCTCTAAGCATTATCACCTTCCTATCTACTCTAAGTCTAGGGCTGGTTTTGCCACAGCTGTTTTGCAAGGCATGTTGTCAGCTCCTGCTTCTTTATGATTTGCCAGCCTCCCTTACCTCTGCTTTGGGATTCTACCCAATAGTAAGGACTGCAGCAATGGGGAACGAAGAACATAGTACAGTTTTGTACCTACCATAAATGTAGATGTTCGAGGTACCCATTGCTGCAGTCCAATTTACCCTCCCTCCTTCCCCTCTGTGTTTAGGGGTGGTTGTGTAGGTGAGGTTACATGCTGATATTTTTGTATATATTCTTGTATATATTGTACATATTTTTGGTGCAGGTATTTTGGGCCTTGTCTTTTTAGGGTCTTCTGACATCTGGGGCAAGAAAAGACTGAGGATATGACGTCGGTCATGCGCATTAGTACCCTGACGTACTGACGTCAGTCTAATGCGCCCTGACCGACGTCAGCCATATACTCTGGTATTCGGGCCGACTGGACAGCGGACTACACCCAATAGTAAGGACTGCAGCAATGGGTACCTCGAACATCTACATTTATTGTAGGTACAAAACTGTACTTTTTGCCTTATGGGCTGAGATTGAGTGGCACACTGATTTTGTGGGCTGTCTCTCATTTGGATAATGTTGGGGGGTGGTGGTCATCTGCGTTTCAGCTTGGGAGGTCTCTGTTGCTTGGGCAGATTTTTTTTGAAAGCCTCCGTGAATGTGGCTGTGTGCTTTGTGTTTCTATGTGTGGGTTTTGGTAGTGTGAGTTTTGAAGGACTATGTGTTGAGTATGTGCAGGTGTTAACCTTCTCTTGACTGTCTAGTCCAGTCTTGGCTGGAGAGAGCTTGGCTTCCAATTTGGCTATATAAGTGCATCTCTCACAGGTTGCACCGTTGGGTGGTAGGAGGAGAGGGTTGTCAGTGTACACGAGGCAATTGCTACATTGCGCCAAGATGCCCAGATTCATCAGGTGGACAGGAGAAAACACCAGGAGCTGACCCATGGACATGCCTCAATTGGTGCTTATTAATGTAAGTACTAAGAACTGTTTTCATCTTGACAAGTGAGGAAAGTCGAGTGCTGTAGTAATTTGTAGTTTATTTAGTGCTTACAATGAGCTCTGAGCAAGTGCTGAGCACAAGGAAACAGTTTTGAGTGCTGAAACTAAAATAAACTGGCTAGTTCTAGCTAAAGCTAGCTAGTTTTAGCACCAATCCCAAGATGTGCACCTGTTGTACAATTGTCATCGGGCATTTCTGACAAAAGAGTACATTTTGCAAAGTACAACTATTTGAAAGTCCTGCCTCAGAGCATGTCATAATATACAGAAGTAAAACAAGGCTAGTGCAAGTGCACATGGTCCACAGTTTGACTAAAAAGAATATAAAAGTAATCAGTGATGTGCTGTGCACAAGGCTGGTTATGGCACAGTTCTCAGGGAGAGAGAATGAGGACTCGACAGTGCCCATCATGTAAGATATTCCCCCCCAAAAGGTACAGTGACAAAAGGACCATAAACAGTCAAGTTATAAAAACAAGTGCACCAAAATATGTCCCACACAAACAAGCAGCACCTACATTTATGCAGGACAGTTGGGAGAGTGATTAATAATAATGTCATGCTTAAGAACTAGTCACCATAGTCCATTATCCAATGGTAGTGTGGACACTGCCCATTCCTCAGTGGCAAAGACAGCAGCAGTGGTGAATAAGCAAAATGCACAGACAGTAACATCTGTCAATTTGCCATTCTTGGAAGGTGATAGCACTGACAACACCTCTGTCTTTTCCCATCAGCTTCTACATTTTCACATCTCTCAGTTAACTGATTATTAGATTTGATAACTTGCTAGTTCAGCAGAAATACCAAATGATAGACTAAATCACCTGCCTACCTCAGTTCTGTTAAAAAGTTGTCCCTTAAAAATTCACAAATTATTGCCAGTGCACCTAGTAAAGGAAAATGCTTTCATATGAATGTAGCTTTTCTTACTTCCACCACAAAACACCTGTCTGCTTTACACTTGTTTTCCCATCTTTTCTTTTAAACATGCTGTGTGGCTCAAACACATTTTGTGATCCCTGGTGTGATGGAATGATAGTGTGAAACACTGATGTTGTAGAGTAAGAAAAGTACAAAATGCACAGAGAAACACATTGTCTCTTTGCAGCCACACACTTAGTGATGTATAATTAGCTAAAATAATTATTACCGTGAAGAGTTGCCAGTGTTTATCCCATTATCAGTTAACCTTGTCCGATTAATTGAAGAAAAAAATCCTTCCATAATTAAAAACAAAACTGTAGCATGGGCTTTCAGCATGCAGAACTGTGAAATTAAATGCAGTGCTGTGAGCTGAGCTGGATTTCTAACTGTTAATGTATAGTAGCCAACACGATTGCAAGAGTCCTTTCAGAAAACTGTGCAGTCAGTGTAGAAAAGGGGTTAATATTTTATACACTGATAGACTGTATTAAAAAATCTTTTTGCAGCAAATGCATACATACTGACATCACACTTTTATATGACCAATCACATTATGATATTTAAAAGGCACACTGTCACTTCACAAATGAACCAACCAAATTAGCTGGGCTGATGCAGTGTTTGGGCAAGTGCTGTGACTTGCTTTTAATTTCAGTAAGTGTTGCCACATTGTGTAATGAGAGATGCTTTATGCCTTGAGCATACCTGTTTGCACTAGGTGTGTGTGTGTGTGTGTGTGTGTGTGTGTGTGTGTGTGTGTGTGTGTGTGTGTGTGTGTGTGTGTGTGTGTGTGTGTGTGTGTGTGTGTGTGTGGCATTACAGTATAATGTGCTGCATGATGACCTGAGTGATAACCTGTACCAAACCAATTTGGAAGGGGGCTGCCTTGGAATAGCTGACCACGAAGTGCTGTGAGACCCTGCATATTGGCTCATCCTACATAAAACCACCCATGTGTCTTGAGCCTGTCTGCTCAGTTAGACTTGTTATCTTGATTCACAAAGAAGCATTTAGGTAACGTAGTTGAAAACAGCTGAGTTGAAATGACCACCAGCATTGTTGCTGTGCAAATGTCTTGCTGTAAGGCCTATGTGGGTTGGGGTTAGCTTTTCTATTATAGAATATCATGTGTGTGTTTTGTATACAGGAACATTAGTGACATGAAAAGTTATGACATTAGATGGTTAAAGACCATGTACAGCAAAGAATTTGCATGCAACACCTCAGCTATAGGTACACAGCCTGGTATCATTGTTGGCTTAAACTAAAACTATTTTAAGTGTCATTGTGAGCATATCGTTTGCTCCATACCTTGCCATCCTGTCATTTTTGATTTTCCTAGCTGAAGCTGTGCCACTGATTCTTTGTAGGGAGCTAAGTTTTTATTTATTTATTTTTGATTGTGCATTTAACTTCCTAATTGGTAGTCAGGTTGTAGATCTGTGCTGGATGCTAACAAGAGCTTTACGAGTACCATGCATGGCCTATACTTCTACATGTGTCTAAACTGCCTCATGTGTCTTGACCCTGGATCTCGTTCTAGAGAAACTCACATTCCTGGCCCTCACCAGATGATTCTCTCCTTGCTTCCTCCACTCCCTGCAGATCATATTTAAATTACATTACCCTGTTGATGGGAGACACTGAAACCAACTAGTCTGCCTTTTAAATACATTCAACATTTGACTACACTACTGCTTTCTCCATTTTTTCCTGCTGCCTCTTTTGTCAACTGTCCCATGTCCTCTTTAATGCTTTCATGAAATCCCTGCCCAGCCTATATTTCTGTAATCCATTCTGTGAGAGCACAGCTCTTCTGTATAAAGAAGTGCTTTTACAGATCCAGAAAATAGCTAGACCTTACAGAGTGCTTCATGTAGCTTGTCTTCCCTCTTCCTTCGTTGCCATGGTGACTCCTTCTCAACTCCTTTCTGGTATCTGGTGAGGCTCTTCACTTACATTCTTATCTTCATGCCACACATTCTCTTGGTGGTTTTCCCTGAAGTCCTTCCATCAGCTTGATGTCTGTCTCTCCTTATGGCCTTAAGAACTACATTCATTAGTCAAAATAGCGCTTACTAACGCTGATGTAGTGGGGCAATATTTTGTTGCTTCTGGAGTCCATCCCCTGAGGATGTAATGGAACGTTTTGCTGGTCCTCTCATTCTGCTCCTGCAGTCTGTTCCAGGTATGATATAACCTTTAGGTAGGTGAGACAACTTTGGTTTCTCAACTGTATCTTTCCAACTGTTGTCTTCAGCACCCAGGCCTGCTACTTGAACCTGAAACACTCGTGTTGCACTGAGGTCTGTAATCTTTCTACTGCTGGTGCAGGCTTCACAGGAAACAGACCTTTTCGTATGTGCATTTGGAATATGAAATGCTGTTTTCTGGTTTTTATACTAGCTGTATTAGACCCTCTGTTTTTCAGTATTTGAAAATAATATTCACACTAGCTCCCACCCGACCAAATTATACAATATGCAGATGATTCAGCAAGGGTTTGCTTTGCAAATACTGTCTGTGATATCATGCACCTTCTACAAAAGGCATATATTAAATTATAGGATTGGCTGTCTAATTGGTCATTTGTTTAATGCCAAAAACAGTGAGGACTAAGGCTGTACAGTTTACTGGTAACGCTTATGACCCAGGCACCTATAGTGATAAAATCACCCGCTGGCACCTTAGTTGAAATTGTGGACAATATTAATTTTCAGAGTCATTATAGGTAGGCGTATGAAATCTGATCTACATACAGTGAAATTATAAAAAAATAAAATAAAATCAAAAACTATGGATCTCACTCAGAATCAAACCCTGGCCCATTTGTAGTTTGTGCCCAGTCTTTTGTGTGCCAGTGTGATTTTAAACAATCTGCATAACACTCATATATCCAAACTTTGTCAGTATTTCAGAAAAATCGTAGACATTGCTGCTAATTTTCCCAGCAGGGTGTATCACTGTATTACCCTAAAAAATCAGTTTGCATAAATTCAAGGATTTCAGTACCTCTAACCATTTAGAAACAACACATTGTATCCTTAACTCCCTAAGTAGATGCCAGTTCCTACAGTCAGTTTTACATATTGCCACCCACACTAAGATTTGACTCAACAGTTAGTCCACAGATCCCAGAATCAGTATGGTAACTCTTTGTACTCAATATTTATAGCCAAACTGTGTAACAGTCTCATTGCTGACTCTAGGAAGATCTCTAGAATTATCTTTTACAAAGCCATAAAATCTCACCTTTCTGTCACCTCTCCTTGTATCCGTAATAGAGCTATCACCTCTGTACTGTTAAGTTGTATCTCCTCTGTCTTGAAAATTGTTTATGTATGCCTTAAGATCTACCTTCCCTTAAACCCACCTGTCCAGTTTACCCCCACTTATACTAGTCACTCTTTCACCTTCCTTATTTCCATCCATCCACTCTTCCCCTCCAGTTTCTTATTTAGATGTCCTTCAAGGATGCATCTGCAGTCTTAACAAATGGGTTGTCCTGGCCTCAGGCAGCCCTTCGGTCGGCCGGATTCCAAAGTCTGGGTCTGGCCTCGGCTGATGTCGCACTTCACCCGACGTCATAGCTTCAGTTCTTCGGGTATAAAGGTATCAGCCGACGCCATTTTCCCCAGTCTTTCTTGCCGCGTGGCGCCCGAAGCAGAAGCTGTTCGCAAGTGCCGGTCGGTCAGAACCAGAGATTGCTACTACCGAAGACTTCTAAAAAGCTAAGTACCCCATTGGGGACTCTTTCTTGCCTCAGCCGATGTCAGAAAAAGTGAATAACTGTTTAACTTGTGGGAAACAAATACCTCATAAAGATTTCCACTCTTACTGCCTACCTTGTTTAGGCCCAGACCACGACGTAGCAGCTTGCCTAGCCTGTGCTTCCTTCAACCGACGAACACTTAGACGTCGGTCGGAGTTTGCAGAGGAGTTTTTCGGCTCCGCTTTTGCTTATATCATGCCGTCGGAGACTCCGACTTCACATATAGCTAAAAAGCGTAAGGAAAAGGACCGACACTCGCGGTCCGCGGTTTCGGCCGAAACCGTGCCTAAGCCTCCCGCGAGTGTCTCGGTTTCGGCTGAAGCCGAGTCCGCAGTTCTTCCTTCGGCCGAAAGCATGCCTCCTTCTACTGAGGCCTCTTCCAGCTTGGCTGAATCTGCTACTGAAACTCAACCTGCTCTTACTGATTCTCAGGATTTGTCAGATACTATCCCCTTAGATGTATCTACTCCTGCACGTGGAGCTGCTAGGCCCCCTGCATCCATGTCAATTAAGGCCTTTGCCAGGGCTAAAGCAGCTAAATCTTCAAAGTCCGTGCCTGCTAAAGCCCCCTCTCACAGGCCTAGCTCTAGTGCTCAAATGCTTAGTCTAGCAGAGGATCTCATTTCTATGATCAGGGGAACCCAGTCTCACCCTGACAGGGCCTCTCAACCACCTCCAGAGAAGAGGCTTAGAGTAGAGCCCCCTGAGCCAGTTTCTTCAGATTATTCCTCTGATGATTCAGAAAATACAAATCCTCCAGAGGGCCCTTATTCTCCATATGAGGACTCTGATGCAGAGGATTCCATACCTTCTGCCTCTCCTCCTGAGGAATTTTCTTTTGGTGAAACCTTGCATGCTATGAGGGAACAATTTCAATGGCAGGGCCAGGATTTTTCAGATTCCAGGAAAAGGCTTAGGACCTTTTTGCATTTGCCACAGCATAGGCCTTTAGCTATTCCTCCAGTACTCACCGTTGTGGATGATGCATTTAATGATGCTTGTACTTCCCCTGACTCACTGCCTCCGGCCCCTGCTAAGCCCGACAGATACTACAGGGTTCCGGACACACATTATCATTTGTATAAGGCTCCTATTGCAGATCCTGAAACTATTTCACAGGGCCCCAAAGCTGTAGCAGTTGCCTCTGCCAAAACCCTCCCTCTGAAAGAGAATCTAGGGCATTGGAGAGATGGGGTAAAAAAGTTTATACTTCTGCTACTCTTTCGGCTAGGGCCTTAAACTGTCAATTCCACATGATTCAGTATCAGGAATTTCTGTTAGATCAGCTTACTAAAAAACTGTCCTCACCTGAACCTTTAGACCGTAAGTCCCTTCAGGATTTGGTGCATAACACTCAGCAGGTCAGTAATCATTCCTTAACATGCGGCTATGATGCACTGGAGGCTTCCTTTAGATCAGCTATGACTGGTACAGTAATCAGAAGGCATGCATGGTTAAAAGAACAATCCTTACCAGATCATGTAAAGTCAAAGCTTCTAGATGCTCCCATGGAAAAGCACAGTTTGTTTGGTTCCCCTGCACAGCAAGTCTTGAAGAAGGTGGAAGAAAAAGCTAAATCTGTCCAGACAGTCAAGGATTTCTTACAGGTCCAGCCTCCGAGGTTTAGTAGGAACTGGCCTTCCAAAAATTGGTCCTTTCCAGACACCACCAGAGCACAGAGAAGCAGAAATAGACGCCCTAGAGGCAGAGGTCAATCCAGAGGTGCCTACAGGGGACGTCAGTGGCAGCCTAACAGCCAGAGAACTACTGCCACAGATCCAGCCACTACCACTTCTACAGGACAATCACAGTGACTTGGCTCTGAAACCGCCTACCAGGGAACAACTGGCAGCACCCTTAGGCGGAAAATTAGCCTTATTTTCAGTAAATTGGCATTACATTACAGGAGACAAATGGATTTTACGGACAATAGACAAAGGCTACAGGTTTCACTTCCATACTCTTCCAAGGAAGAGAGGAATGCCAAACCTACCTCCAAACCAAAGGACAAACGCTCTACAGCAAATAGACCACTTGCTAAGGATGAGAGCTATAGAAAAGGTACCGGCTATGGAACAAGGACAAGGATTTTATTCAAGGCTTTTCCTAGTACCAAGAAAGGAAAAACAATGGAGACCTATCCTCGACCTGTCCGCTCTAAACACATATCTCATTGTTCCAAAATTCAAAATGCTGACCCTACAGCAACTTCTTCCCATGCTGGGCAAGGAGTCTTGGCTGGTGACTCTGGATCTCAAGGAGGCATACCTGCACGTCTCCATATGACCAAATTGCAGAAGATACCTCAGATTTCTTGCAGGATCGGAGCATTATCAATTCTCAGCATTGCCTTTTGGCTTATCTACTGCGCCCAGAGTATTCACGAAATGCCTGGCATCAGTAATTGCTCATTGCAGGCTTCAGGGAATTCCATACCTGGACGACTGCCTGTTACAAGCGGACAGCAAAGACAAACTAACAAAAGGTTTGAAAAAGGTTATTCACCTGCTGCAAGCCCTGGGATACACAGTCAACACAAAAAAGTCAAGGCTGATACCATCCCAAAGGATAACCTTCCTGGGTGCAGAACTGGACACATCAAACCAGATGGCATTCCTCACAGCAGAAAAACAGAAGCAGCTACCACTATATTTCATGGCATTAACAACGCAGAACCAACTTACAGCAAGGAAAATCCTGCAAGCCCTGGGTTACATGGCATCCTGCATAATATTAATTCCATAGGCCAGACTACATATGAGGAAGTTACAATGGTACCTGAGGAATTTATGGTCTCAACACAAGCACAGCCTAGAAACCAAAATTCCAATTATTCCATGCCTGAAGCAAGAATTCCAGTGGTGGGCCCAGGCCTGTCAATTGAACAAAGGACTGCCCTTCCACAGGCCTCACCCAACCCAGACTATCACCACGGACGCCTCAGACCTCGGTTGGGGGGCACACATGGTGGACAAGTGCATACAAGGCTTATGGACTCCAGACCAGATGAACCTACACATAAATCAAAAGGAGATGCTGGCAGTAAAACAGGCAATTCAGACATTCAGACCATTTCTACAACAGGGTCATTTGCTGATAAGGACGGACAACACCACAGTTATGTGGTATATCAACAAGCAGGGAGGCACACATTCATATCCTCTATGCCGGATGGCAATGGACCCCTGGAATGTGGCCCTGAGCCTCAACATTCAGCTCCAAGCCATATTCGTGCCAGGAAAAGAAAATATACTAGCAGACATCTTAAGCAGAACCACCACGGATGCCCACGAATGGATGCTGCATCCAGACATCTTCAAAACCATCATAAGGAAATGGGGACTGCCAGAAATAGACCTGTTTGCATCCCCACACAACCACCAATTGAAAAAATTCTGCACAAGGACATATCACCCACTTGCTTGGAAGGTGGACTCCCTATCCTTCAGCTGGGAAAACCTGACAGCATATGCATTCCCACCTCTTCCTTTGATGCACAAAGTGCTACTGAAGATCAAAGAAGATCACCCAAGGATCATCTTGATAGCTCCAGATTGGCCGAGGCAACATTGGTACCCGCTACTGAGGAGTATGTCCCGGGAACACGCATGGCCTCTACCCCTAATACCTCTACTGCTAACACAGAACAACTTCAAAATCCTGCATCCAAACTTGAAAACACTGCAGCTAGCTGCTTGGAACATTGCATAAGGAAAAATAACCCAGATTTATCTCAAAGGGTTAAAGACATTATCTTGGAGGCTCGCAGACCTTCAACAAGGAAAACTTATTCAGCAAAATGGAAAAGATATCTCATTTGGAGTGCAACAAAAGGAGTAGATGCATCATTGGCAAACATAGCTAACATCCTGGAATACTTAGCAGAGCTTTTCCACAATGGTCTGTCTTACTCCTCCATTAAGATTCATGCATCAGCAATTTCAGCAGAATACAACATGGATCCTCCAGTCTTCTCTCAACCTCTTCTCAGGCAGTTTCTCAGAGGAATTAAAAATGTAAAGCCACCAAGGAAACCACCATTGCCTACATGGGACTTGAACTTTGTGTTAGAAAAGTTGACACTCCCCCCTTTTGAACCAGCAGCAACAGCAGAATTACAGTACTTATCTTGGAAGACTGCATTCCTGCTTGCAATCACTTCAGCTAGAAGGGTTTCTGAATTACAGGCTTTAATGGCAGTACAGCCCTTCCTTATCTTTCATCAGGATAGAGTGTCCATGAGAACTAATCCTACCTTTATGCCTAAGGTGGTCTCCAGGGTATCATTAAACCAAGCAATACACCTACCAACATTCTTCCCCAACCCACAGAACAGGGGGGAAAGATTGCTGCATACCTTGGATGTGCACAGACAATTGCGCTACTACCTGGACAGAACCAAGAACAATAGAAAAACTGACCAGCTTCTGGTAGCATATGCAACAGGAATGGAAGGAAAAGCAATTTCAAAGCAAACAATCTCAAAATGGATAGGAAATTGCATTAGATTTTGTTACTCCTTTCATAGAAAGGCAACTCCAGAAAACATCAGACCTCATTCCACAAGGGCTACAGCCACTACTACAGCTTTCTTACGAGGAGTGGCTACTAAAGACATTTTAGAGGCTGCTACTTGGAGCTCCGTGCATACATTTGCCAAGCATTATAATCTACCTTTATACTCCAGATCCCGAGCAGGTTTTGCCACTGCTGTTTTGCAAGGGATCTTAACTACACCATAAACTCTTAGTGCCTCCTTAGTGCCTCCTCCCCCAGTTTGGCTATGGTATTCTACCCATTTGTTAGGACTGCAGATGCATCTTTGAAGGACATAGTACAGTTTTGTACCTACCATAAATGTAGATGTCCAAGAGGTATGCATCTGCAGTCAGGATTACTCACCCTCCTTCCCCTCTGTGGTACTCCTAGGGTATTTGCCCATCTTGTAGCTAGCTGGGGGAATCTATTATGGTGTATTTGTTTGTATATATGTTCATTTCTATTTGCTCTCTATTGTTTGGAAACATTTGCATTTATCCAAATTTAGCCTTCCTAGAGGGCACCTGGCATCTGGGGCAAGAAACACTGAGGAAAATGGCGTCGGCTGATACCTTTATACCCGAAGAACTGCAGCTATGACGTCGGGTGAAGTGCGACATCAGCCGAGGCCAGACCCAGACTTTGGAATCCGGCCGACCGAAGGGCTGCCTGAGGCCAGGACAACCCATTTGTTAGGACTGCAGATGCATACCTCTCGGACATCTACATTTAAGGTAGGTACAAAACTGTACTTTATAGCTATTGATCCTTTTTAATAATCTGTCTGCAACCCTGTTCCTCATCCTCTTCATTTTCTAGACTATCTTTAAGCGTGTTAATTTTTGCATGCTGTAAATGTGGACAGCATCATAATCTCTTCCCATGTACAAAACTGTGTATCATGGAATCTGAATATTACTGAGTTAGGTAATTAGATATTGTTCATCTTTTTAAAGCAATGATTTTAATCTTCTTCTTCTTTCAGCTTTTCCCGGTTAGGGATCGCCACAGCGGATCACCTGTCCACTCATGATTGGCAGTGGAGTTTTACGGTGTTGAGTTGCCAGCCCAGCGCCCAACCTTCCACAGAAGGCACACACACGCACGCACTCACATCTAAGGCCAATTTAGAGTGTTCAGTCTACCTACAGCATGTCTTTGAGATGTGGGAGGAAACTGGAGCACCCGGAGGAAACCCACTCGACCACAGGGAGGACATGCAGACTCCACACAGAAGGCACATCAGCCGAGGATCGAACCGGAGAACCTCTTGCTGTGAGGCAGCAACGCTAACTGCTGCACCACCGCAGCCACCCTGAAGCAATAATAAATTTAAATTTAATATAAATTTATTTTTTTATTTTAATTTAATTTAATAAACAATTTTTAATAATGCAAATTCAGAGTAAATGGAACCAGATGGCACTTAATCTCAACATTTGTACAGTAAGCTAAATCACTTCTGAAAGTGTTTTTTCTTCACAAATTTATGTTTGTCTGTAGAAATTCTTAGATTTTTTTTTTTAACCTATTTTTTTTTTTTAAACAAGAAACATCTTTATTAAATGATCATCTATGACATAGGCAATCATGCATTTATATAAATGAATACTAACCATATTGAAATAATTTTAGTTGCAAACATTGTACATCACAAACCATATTGACATAATTGTAGTTGCAAACATTATATGTCACTTATAATCTATCCAGTCATTGTCAGTCAAACATTACATAGCTCATTCAAATCATGTCTTCTTTTAAACCTTGTTCCTCCTCTGCATGCATTGTTCCCACAATTCTCATTTTTTCCTATGTAATTTGCTCCTACCCTTTTCTAGAGATCCCAGTTCCAGTTGTTTTATCTGTTATATTAACTACCTTTAGTACAGTTGGTTTAAACTTTGATTCCCTTTCTCTAGTAATTGCTTTTTTGTCAGCCACCATAATTAGATACAGCAAGGGGCCTTACTATATCTAGGCAATTCCGATTCTGTGTCATAGGTCAAAAAGAGAATATATATCTTAGTTACATCAATTTGCTCAACCAGTATCTCTGACAGAACAGTATGCAGAGAATCTTTAAAGTTTGCCAACTCATTACCTCCCAGGAAATATGTTCCCAATTATCTATTTCTTCCCCATCACACCTCCAGCATTTGCTGCCTACCTGAGGAAGAAATTCTTTGGAGTCTACTTGGGATATAAAAATACCTGCGTAAACACTTCTGAGCAAAAGTCTTGGGAGACGTACATATATCCATCATTGTTTCTTTGTAAATTGCTTATCCAATCTCTCTTCCCAATCTATTCTAACCTCCTCTGATTGATTCTTATAGTTATTATGCAGTATTTTGTATACTCAAATAATCATTTTTTTAACATCAGCTCTGTTCTAGATTCTACTAAAGAGTCCACTAGTGCAGGTCTTTCACTTAGGCTTCTCCTATTCTTTCTCTTTACCTATACTCTGATATCAGTCCTTGATAGGGAAGGCAACCTATGTCCTGCAGTCCAAATAAATTATTGGTCTCTTTCCATTCTATCACCTTTACCTCTGTGTATAAAACTGAAGGGACAAAAACATTTTAATTGCTTGTATCTTGCTATCCATATCCATACAACAGAGCTTCCAATTTCTCAGTTTTTGTATTATATTTTGTTTAGTCTCTTCCCACATATCCTTAGCTACCACACCAGAATCTGTTTTAATCCATACACCTAAGTACTTCATTTTATCATGTACCATACATATGGGTATTGCTGAACCAATTTGTGTGTGGGTACATAATTTACAGTTATTACCTTTGTTTTAGCTTCATTAATTTTCTATCCCAAAAAGATATGAAACTGCCTCAAAATATTCAACACCACTGAAATGTCCTTTTCTGGCTTTATCAGGTATAAAATAATATCATCTGCAAATAGAGACAGCTTTTCTTGACTGCCATATCAATTATATCTTTTAATTTATGAGTCTCTCTTTTTTTTTTGCCAATGGTTCTAAATATAGTACAAATAACAAAGGAGAAGAGGACACCCCTGCCTGGTTCCTCTGCTCAAACAGAAATTATCAGAGAGGAACCTACCCACTTTAATTTTCGCATCTTATCCCTCTTGTATCCTCCTAATCATAGGTTCATAGGTGTGTACTAGACTAATGGCCCTGGAGCCTTTACAAGCCTAGCCCATAGGATTACCCTGGCATTGTACCACCCGACCTTAGTTCCCAGTGCCTCTGTCTAGTAAAGCCACTGGAGTGATCCTCGGGGTGAATTTTCTATTTCCCATCCACTCATCAAGATTTCTCTTGTCCCTGCAGCATGTTCTGTTGATTGTGGTAATGAGGTTGAGGTCTCTGGAGCGTGTGGTGCGGAGGGATTGGGATTTCTTTAGATGTAGCATTTCTAACAGTGCTGGGTCAGACATGGCTTTGTAAGTCAAGGAGAGCTTGCCTATAAGTAGGCAATATGAGACAGAGAATAGTTGGAGTTTTGAGTCTGTCCATATAGGACAAATGTTTAAGGCCTAGGATCCTCTTTGAGATATACTTTTGCAGCCTCTCCAGTTGTTGCATGTGTTTAGTGAGGTACATGCCAAATGGGGCATTGTACTCAATGATTGGCCTAATGAAGGAAGAGTAGAGGGAGACAATGACGTCTTTCTTCCTGAATGCAAAACCCTTAGTAATGAGATGTGCCACATAGAAGAACGTTCTGACCACAGTGGCAATGTGGTGGTCAAAGGAGAGGCTGCTGTCAACCTGTGTTCCCAGGTCTCTTATAATGCCTTCTGTGTTCAGTGGACTACCATCATTGTGGTAATTTAGCCTTATAATTTTATCAGGGAATGCAAATGCTTCCATTGCCAGGCTAATAGACTCCCAGCTTACTCTGTCAAATGCTTTCTCTACATCAAGACCAACAACACTGGTATTTTCTTGCATTCGGCTTCTCCTAGATCATCACTGTTTTGTTAATGTTGTCAGATGTTTGCCTCCCCTCCATGAAAGCACAGTGATGCATGTCTATCAATTTTGGCATCACCTTTGCCATTATTTTAGCCATTGTAGACATAAATGCTTTATAATCACGGTTTAGGATTGAAATTGGACTGTATGAAGCTGGATCTGAAGGGTCTTTACCCTGTTTGGTATTACAGCCATGACCGCTTTCTTTTAGGATGTTGGTGCTTCTTTTCCTCTTAAAATACTGTTAAACAAAACTTTCCAGATCTTTATAATTTTTTTCAGTCCTAGTTTCCAAACATCCACAGGAATACCATCTGTTCCTGGGGACTTTCCTGTTGATTGGTTATACATCACCATTTTACCTCATCTACAAAAACTAGACTTACTTTACAGAAATAAAAAATTCCTTACAAAAGACTCTAGAATCTTAAATAACCTACAATCCTCCCTACTAACTAAACTCAAAACCACTTAGAACAAAGTAGCCAGGTTTGCAACAAATGAGACCACAAACTCACATCACTGTCACTCACTCAAACCTTTAAACTGGATAGAGTTCCCCAGCAACTTCTACTTTCTCAACTTCCTGTCATTCATTCCATCCTCAACAAGCCCTCCACCTGTCTTTCCATCTCCTCACACTTCTCACTTTATATTCCTTCTAGAACCTACAGGAGATCTGACCAACAATTCTTGGAAATATATAACCCCAAAATATTAATAGGCCAAAATCTATATAGCTACTGTCCTATACTGGAACAAACTACCCACGCCCATCAGAAAAATGCGTCATGCACATGAATTCAAAACAGCTCTAAAAGAATACTTACTAAATGTCTTCACACCACTGTAAAAACCCAGGATAAACTTCCCCCCTAAACATCACCCCTTATTCCTAGTCTCTCTGACCTGTCTAACTTCTACCTTTAACTGCTCTAATACCGGCATCCTCTCACTTAACCAACCTCTATCTCACCTTGTTCTAACTGCTCTTTCAACTTTCACCTAACTTGTATTGACTCTTTTTCCACCCTGACGTTGAGTAATAAATCTTCCCTTATTTATTGTATATTTGAACAGTTAAGGTATTAACTTGTAAATAGTCTGTCAATTGCTTTTTTCACATGCTCTGTACATTCACATCAGACTCAATATTTTGTAACCAACTTGAGTACTACACTCTATATTTTCCATATTGTCCAAGGGTTGCCACCTTTTCAAGTGCCCAAAGTGGGGCATTTTATGTAGAAATGTGAGATTTTGCAGAACAAAACATACTCACGACCAGTACAGGGGACAGAACTTCATGTTTTTTGTCAGAACAAAAGCTTGTTATTGTAGCATTTTGAGTTGCTTATGCTATTTCCTATAGTATTTAGGTGTTTCAGATAAAAATAACTATTTTTTTGCAACTGTTAAAGAAACCTTAGGAAATATTTTTTGTCCTAAAGTCTCAGGATATTTGTAAGGTTGCCACCTTTTCAAATGCCCAAAGTGGGACATTTTTGGTATAAACATCAGATTTTGCAGGCTGAAACATACCCACGGCCAGTACAAAGGACAGAACTTAACCTTTTTGCCTAAATAAAAGCTTATTCTTATAGCATTTTAGTTGCTTATTCGGTTTCTTATAACATTTAGGTGTTACAGATTCATAATAACTGTTTTATGCAACTATTACAAAAAATATACAAAATAATTTTGTCCTAAAATCTCAGGACATTTGACATTTTTACAATTTTTTGGCAGGACACAACTGCCCAAAGAGGGACTGTCCCTCGCAAAGTGGGACAGGTGGTAACCCTAGACATTTGCCATTTTTAGTTTTTTTCCCAGGGCACAACTGCCCAATGAGAGACTGTCCCTCGCAAAGAGGGACAAGTGGTAACCCTGTAAATTGTCCTCAAATGAATACTGTCTTTGTAACCTTTGTGTTTTTGTGTGCATTCACATCAGATGCAACACTTTTTTAACCAATTTGTGTACTATGGTCTATAATTTCTGTATTGTTCTCACTAATGCTATTGTAACCTTTTTGTGCGCTTTTGTGGAGCTTTTCTCCCAGGGCCTCCACTGGCAAAGGGCTCTAGCTCAGTCGGACATTCTCATTTGCCACATTTGTTACTGCTTGTCAGTAGCCTTATTAAATTTATGACAGTATTCTACTGAATTGCTACTTTATTTGAGCTGTTATATACTGTTGTGATTGTGAGCTAATTTATCACATTTGCACTGTTTTAAAGAAATTTACTGATTGACTGCATTTCATTATCATTTAACTGTATTTCATTGCTATTTACTGCAATTCATTACTGTTTAACTGACTTTTACTGCATTTCATTATGGTTTAACTGTATTTTTTCATACTGTTAGTTCTGTTTTTGTCTGTAGGTTGTGAGTTTTACTGTGTTCTTAACCCTTAAATTGAGTAGCATAGTCTGGATACAGGTTTGTTGCATCCAGAGCTGTTTTTTGTTGTTGTTGTTGCCTTCTGTGTTTCTGGCAGCCATCTTGTGTTTGCCTTCTGTGTTTCTGGCGGCCATCTCCTCTGCTAGAGAGTGTAGCAGGGCTGCCTGGACCTTGTCTGGCACAGGCTAATTGGTAAAGAAAGCAGGGACTTGGAGAATTGACTAGATATCTGTGTTACTGAAATCTTCTATTTTTTGTGGTATTTAAACCCCGCGTTTGAGCTGTTTTGGGCTTGTTTGTATGTCACGCACCACAGCTGCACTGTTTTTAACCCATTGTGAGGTATTCCAGATACAAATTTTCCCTTAGTAGCACATGTGTGTTTGCCAAGTAGTACTCCTCTTAGACCTTCCACCCTTTACCCTCTTAGCTCTCTCTTGCCTCTCTTCCTCAGATTCTGACAAGCATTGATGGACAGTTTCCTACCTTTTCTCCTGCCAGTCTAGTTGATATGGGCATCCTGAGGCAGTGTAGCAACTGCATCATATACACAAACAACCCTCTACTACTACTACCTAGGAACACAATTTGTGTGAGATGCAATTACATTAAAAACCTGGAGTCAATGCTGTCTCCCTCACAAGCCAGTATATGTGGCACTGAGAACGTTGTCAACACAAACATGACACCTCAAACACCACCCACACAACATACACCCACTCATGTGGAGGTCCTCAACAAAAACATACCTAAACAAAAGAGACCTCCAAGGCGAAAACTCACGCGAACTCCACTGCCCACCACACACCACACACCTGTGTCTCACAGCCACTAAAGCCTAAACGTAAACCCAACATATTAGTCATAGGAGACTCCATTGTGAGACACACAGATGTGCCCCTCACCAGGCTGGATAAGGAGAAATTCATGATTAGTTGTTTGCCAGGTGCCACAATCCACCATATCACCCATACACTCAAGTCTCTCAACAACAGGTACTGTTATCACTCTGTCATAGTCCATGTTGGCGTGAATGACAAGAGAGACATGGTCAAGCTCACTGAATGTGTGTCCCAGGCAGGTATGTTCCTAACCTTAAACAGCATTCTACCTTCACCCAGAATGATGACTCAATACAAACAGAAAATTATTGACTTTAACAATTGGCTTAATTTCGGGTATCATTCCAAGGGGATCCAGTACCTGACAGCCTGGGAAGACATGATTGACAAACCACGATGCTTTGCCAGAGATAGCCTGCATCTGTATCTCTTGGGCTTCAGGCTTCTGGCAAAGGCTGTTGCCACCCCCATCATGCCTTTTTTGGGCAATGCCATGAGGTCAAAACTACCAACATGAAAATGTCATCAAAACGCAAATTAAAAGTCATTCTGCTAAATGCTAGGTGATTAAACGTGAAACTGCACTCATTGCAAGCATTCTTAATCCTGGAAGATGCTGACATTTGTGCATTCACAGAAACCTGGTTCAAAGCTGCAGAGAGCAGCTAAATCATTGGGCTAAACGTTTTTGTGCTCTGGCATTATTATCAAAAAACAGTTGCTTAACAGCTATTTTTCTAAACTCATTAATATTATTGAGGTAATCCTTTATTTTCTGCTTGGCATTCTGCAATTGCTCCTCTTCTTGTTCTGTAAGATTCCCCCTATTCTGTAATAATTTAACATTTGTCAGTCCCTCTAAATAATTCTTGTTACTTCTTAGCCATCTCTCTCTTTCTTTTATTTCCACCCGATGTTTAAACTCCACTTTAATTTTATCCCACTCCCTAGCTATATTTTCCAAAGAAATTTCTGTTTTCTGTAATAACTGACCTAGTTTAAGTTTATTGCCACATTCAGTAAGCTGCCTTATGATCATGCATACTAGTCAGGACAGAGGGGGGATATCTTCTCCAAGCATTTGGATGTTGAGGTGAAACATGATCTTCCATGTTTCTAAACTGTATAATGTACCAGAAGAACTCATGTAACATTTGAATAAAAACCTTGAGCATTCTCTGCATCTTCTGACTATGTATATGCCTGTCTGCTGGAGTGAAGCAGTCTTGGTTAGAGATATCGTAGCTCTTATTTGACAAATTGGAGTAAATGCCATTCAGTTAAGGACATCTGCTGTGGTATCATGTAAGGTATTTCTGTTAGAAATTGATACGAGCACTTAATCCTCATGGGCAGTACAGTACCTGCTGCTTAATGTTCATTAAATTGCTGTGGTCTAGCCACTAAAATACATATAAATATACATAATCTCCTGTTCTTTTAAATTTTAATACAAGAATAATATTATTATTTGGCTTCAGGCAGCTTTACTTAGTTACCTCTTAAGTTACTTAATACCTTAATAAGGTGTGAAACATGAGTAGTCACATGACGTGTACTTAAAATAATGTCAGTTACTTCTATGATACAAATTTATTTTACTTGAAATATGTTTTTGTTTTAGGAAAAGGAAGAAGTTGAAGCTGTTTCTGTTGGTGCCATTCTATCAGATTATCAACGTGTACGAGTAGAGAATGTGTAAGAAAAAAATATTTGAATTCATGATTTATTCTTCTGTATGTAATAATGGTTGAGAGATTTGGAAAGGGATGGATTTTTTCCACAGGAGATGCAGAGTTTTATATGGATTCAGAATCATGATGTAGAAAGAATTTGTAAGACAGAGTGGGATTTATCAGAAAGTTAAATGAGATTCTGGGAAAAATACTAAGTACCTCTTTAACAGAATAAGTAACATTTTTTTACTGAAAGCAAATGGTGGTTCTTTTGAAAAAACAGGAAGACAAGCAATCACTGCTTTGTGTGAAAAAATTTACATTGAGGAAGCTGTTGAGATTTCAGGCCTATCAACCTTACTTCAAAAAAGCAGAAACAACCTTACCATAAAAATGTTAGTTGAATGTTTATAAAAGAGTTACCTAACAAACTAGTTTTCAGATGTTAGACTGAAGGTTGTGATAAATTTTACAGATTTAAATCACAGAGTGACACTGACAAAGAACCAGTATTTTACAGGCCTAGACTGTAGCTTCAAAGTACCGCATAGAAAGTTCCTTTAGTTAACTGGGAGAAAGTGACTGAGAATTACACAATACTCAGACTTTAGCTTTTATATGGAAAATTCATAGTTTACCAGAATAGAGTTGTAATTAATACCCCAGGCAGGGGTTGAGATGGGTCCATCAGAAAAAGGACTTCTATACAAGTTACTAAACATTACAGAAATATAATAAAATTGCTTAAATAGGTACACAGTTGGCTGGCATATTAAAGACAGATTTTTTACTTGTGGTATACCCTAAAAAGATGGAGTAGAGAAATAATAGCTGTTCTTATCAAGACTTCCAATTCTGATGAGACCTTTTCAGTAGCTTTATAAGTTGAACTGAAGGAGGTCGTAAAAGGCCCATTTACTGATGACCTCCAGATTGGAAACTGACTATCCCCTTAGGAGCTGGGGTTGACAAAACATGTAGAGAACTTGGAAAAAATGAGAACTGGCCACCATTTTGGCAGTTCAAGGACAGTACACAAACCTGAACCAAATGCGGGCCTCATTAGTAATCAAAAGATATGAGAGAGATGAATGATATTGTTTAATCAGTTTAGAATTACAGATGTGGTCTTGATTGTCATTGACCATTTGAAGGAGGGAGTGGGGTGAAGTTAGGCAGTTGACACATAGCCCACTTAAAAGACCATTAAACAGGAGAGTAGAATTTGGAATATTCCTTGTAATGTCAGGCACAAGATTATAAAGAGTTTATTTGTAGCATTACAGCACCCAGGACCTGTGCCTTAATACACTGAAATTATGCTACCACATAGAAGGGTAGGACTGTTAAGTTATATCATCCGTTTCCTAGTTTAATATTCAAAATAGGTCAGGTATAGCTGGATACAGACTTTGACTGTATCACAGATGACTTGAGTTCAGGTAGCGACTTGGACACTGGAAAAGCCTTGTGGGAAGGGGGTAGACATGAGTTGTTATTGCTGATTCACCCATCCTGGGAAAGGGAGTAGTGGTTATCACTGTATGCATTCCATGGTCAGTAAATGAAGGTTCACAGGCTGCAGTGATGCAGCTTGAAACAGAAGGTGTGGGCTTGGCTACCAAGACAGTGATGTTTTCTGTCAGTTAGCATGTATGTTTGTAAGCATGTATATGCATGAGGAAGACATAGTGTGCCCCTACAGTGACACAGTCACCAATATCAGCCACCGCGGATGAGGGTAGGGATTAAAGTGAAAATTACCTGGTCATCCATTGTTAAGGATGGGAGAAGTTGCAGCAGTGAAGGATGAGACAGGGAAAGAACAGAGAGTGATAACTCTTCCCTGAAGGTCCTTTGAGCTGCTAGTCTGTACAGTGTGTGCTCGAGAAATGTCAGTGTATTGATAGTCTATGGACAGCCACAACACCAAATAACCTTCTTAACTACCTGAATGATGCTTCAGTTCTCAGCCAAGTCAATGACCATGTTACTATAAGTAGGGAACAAATGGTCTGAGACTCATTAGAGACATGATAATGATCAGCAAGTGGGGGGGCAAAGAGCACTCAGAAAAAAATTGAACAATTACAACAGATTAGGCCTTTTGATATGCAAAGCTCATGTCATTCAAATATTACCCATCATTTTAATATGTTTTTCCTTTCTTCGTGTGTTTGTGTATTTTGTGTGTTAACATTTTTGTCATAACTGACATTTTCAGTGTTCATATAATTAAGGTACAAATCCTTCTTGCTGCTCTAATTTTCATATTCAATCAGAATTAAAGATATACTTAAGAACCTTTATTATTGCTCAGTTACACCAGAAACTCACCTGATGACATGAATCTATGCAGAACTGGGTATGTTACCTTCTACAGCCTTGTGCTAAAAGTTTGCAGCTGGTAAGGAATTAGTATTACCTGGAATCCCGGTCTAGGGAAAAATGACTAAGAATTCCTATTGCCAGATGCTTCTCAGTGATAACCCAAAAGTGTCTTGGTGATGACACATTAAGAACTGCTTATTGTCAAAAGGAAGGAATTTGTCTAGAACATGTTGTTGCTCTTGTAGAAGTGTATCTTCATCCCTTATGATATCTGCTGTATGTCTTTGGGCCCCAGTCTGAAGATAAATGTGCAATTACCCTAAAGGCAGGAAGTCGTATAACTTGTATACCATTTATAATGTTTTGCATTGGAGACGTGGTGCCATTAGGCCTCATACTTAATGAAGGTGAATAATAAAGATGATGGATTCATTCAGTAGTGAGTACCCTATTCAGTAGGGAGTACTCTGAAAGGTAAGACAGTTAGTTGAATTGGGTGAATGTGGTGCATGCATTTTGGCAGTAGTAGCTGTGGGAAGTAAAATAATAAAACATTCTGAGTCACCTATAAGAAAAGTAAGAATAATGTCATGATCCGGGCCATATGATCATGTTCTTCATGAGAGTCATCTTGTCTGACAAATATTCACTGTAGTTCAGCTCTATGGTGCAGTGAGATGGAACAGTTCCAGTGGTCCAGGATTGACTTAGCAGCCCTGTAGTTGGTAGGAGCTAGCTGGAGAAGAGATGTGAGAGGGAACTATTTTATTTATTTATTACATTTGATTAACGGGTAGTGACTGACTGGGCATGTAGCCTGTTTTCAGTGGAGACCCAGGGAGAAAAGCTCCCGCATTAAGTTACATAGACACTGGGGGTGGCTTTTGGCAGATAACAGTGGACAAACTCAGGCATATGGGGTCCCAGGATAGCACAGTGCATACAAAAGCACAAATGGACAGTGCGTGCAATGGCCAGTTTAGTGTACATAGCAGATTATGGCCCAAGCATTTTGGGAGTAGGGATCTTAGGAACACAGAAAATATCCTCTGCTTGTTTACACAATGGCCAGCTGGAAACTAACTTCCTTTCACCTCTGTATCTGGCAGTAAGCTTTGATTCTCAGCAAGATATTGTCCCTTACAAAATCAAGACCATCACCACACTACACCATGTTATGATGTAGGTTGTGGCACTATGTAGCCATCCTGGCTGATCAACAGGGAATCATACACAATGCCAAATCTGCAGGCCCAGAGATTCCTGTATTTTTTAAACATTTACTGTAACAGCCTGAACCAGATAGTCCACATGCTCAGTAGGTTAGAAAACATATTGGGCCTGGTCCCCACTAACATGGGAGAACACTGCCCCCCCCCCCATTGTAATGTCATCTCTGGTAAAGGCAGACCTGAAAATAAAAATAAAATCTGTGAATCTCGCTAAACCTATAGCATTTAAAAAGTATTCTAAAGCAAGCTTCCTATTATTAAGTGACAACCTGACAAAATTTCAAGCCCCTCAAACCTTGATAACACAGTTACCATATAGAATTGTTCACAGATAATTTGTAAAGTTGTGTTACTAAATGCTTAGAGATAGCTGTGTCTACTAGAAATAAGCTCAGAAACCCAAAAAACAAACCACCCTGGTGGAATCCAAACATCAATATGCTATGCAACATAAGGAAGAAAGTCATAGCAAATGTCAAGAAGTACAATGCCCAGCAGGATAAAAACTCACTCATCAATCTAAACAAAACAAAATCAGGTCTACCAAAGCCAGTTTTGAGGTAAAATTGCCCTCCAAGCCAAGGAAGACCACAAGACTTTCTTTAGCTATGTCCGTAATCTCAAAGGTTGTACACAACAATGTGAGGCTAATTGTGAATGGAGCCACCTACATGGAGCCAGAAAATATAGCAAATCTAATGGCTGACAAATTCAGCTCTCATTTTACCTCACTCTCCCTGACCCATCATCTTTGAAGAAATGCTATCAATCATAACCTCCCCAACCATCACTTGAGAACAGGTGCTAAACACACTTTCCAAGGTCAAGCACACCACATTGATGGGCCTCAGTAACGTTTCAAGATACTTCCTAAATAGCATAAATCATAACCAGTCAGGACCACTGGATTCATTATTTAACCACAGATTCTAGTCAGGCTTTGTGCCACATAAATGCAGAACTGTAAAAATGCAGAACTGTAACAGTCATCCCTCTGCATAAGCACAAGCCTTTTATGGATCCTGGAAACTACAGAACCATTAAGGTGTCTAGTCTTGCATGCAAAGCCATGGAAAGAATTATCATAGAAATGATTAATAATTATATTGGAAACCCCCGGACACTGGATCCAACCCAGTCCAATTTTGTTAAGAGAAAATCATGCCTACTTAGATAAACATCAAAGGTCACTAAGGCAATGGACAGGAGCAGAATGGTGCGTACTGCCTATGTTGACCTGGCCAAGGCATTTGGTATGATACCCCACTCAGGCATTGTAAACAAACTCAGAAAATTAGGCATAAACCCTATGGTACATGCTGGATTGCCATCTTGCTCTCAGATAGGACCCAAGATAGGGGTTTCCGCCTCTACAAAGACGACGGTCACCAGTGAAGTCCTTCAGGGTTCAGTGCTGGGTTCTGTCCTTTTTGGCATCTACTTCTCAGACGTCAAGACCAACATCAACAGTCAATGGCTGTACAAGCTTACAGATGACTGCTAACTAGGAGCAGTCATAGAATCCCCCAAGTACACTAATATTCTCCAAGAAGGACTAATACAGAGAAATAACTGGTGCCGTAGACACGGTTTAAAATTCAGTACCAAGAAATACATAATAGTTCCTTTGGGAAGTCAGCTACCCAAGGAAACTACCTCATTGATAACACACCCTTAAAAGCAGACCTGTTAGTCAGGGGTTTGGGGATGTATGTAGACAGTAACTGGGCCTTAGACCAAAATGTGAAATCATTGTAGTTTGCTCAACTTATAAGCAAGGGTATGGCATCTAGGTCCAAGAGAGTCATGTTTCCATTGTACCCAGCCCTTATCAGAGCCATCTTTGGGTGTAATGGTTCCTTTTGTATATATCTGACCAGGCATATGCAACAACTGAAACATCCGTAGAGCTTCCTCACAAAAAAGATTACAGGGCATTAACAACATTCGCCTTAAAGGCTTATCCCTATACTTTATCTCCTACAGACTGTTGAGGGGTGATCTGTGTCTTGCACACAAGGCATCCCATGTCCCACTGTAATGGACCTATTGCATCTCCATAAAAGAAACAGCATCACAGCTACTACCGATCCAGCAAATTAAACTTGCTTGCAACATAAATAGGACATGTTGGAGAGACAGGAATGTGTCTCAGTGAATACTGTTTCTCTGCAACAGGTTCCTAGTCTGTGTGACGCAGATTTCCTCCCTGACCCCATTCAAACATAACCTGGGCCAGTGGATGAAAAATCAGAAATTCACCCCTGGTCTGTCACCTGTGTCTCTAATGGACTGAGGCAACCTATACATTTTTGACCATGTATGCCCTAGCCCTAGCTTATGCTTACCTCTAAAAATAACCTCTAGAGCATCAAACCTGTTGGTTAAATTTGGGAGGGGTGGCTTGGCTTAAAAAGGCTCTTGTGGTTATTAGCCTGGTAAATACCAATGAACCTAAGAACAAGCAATTTATATGGGTCTAGAAGATCATGTGATCAGACTGACAGCACCCAAAAAAGTTCAGTGTATGCTGGTAAAGGTTTTGCGTGGGTATGTGGAAGGTAGTGTGCAATAACATAAACTGTGATTCACTGTTTTGCTGAGTTGCTGAAGGAGTAATGTGTGCCGTTTGTGGTTTGATTCAAGTATGTGAGAAGTGACTACTTCCTTTATAAGCCACACTCTGGAATGCTGTATATTTATTAGACAGTAGGTTTATATTTAAATCTGTATTACTGTTCATTTTATCAGTGACATTTCTTAGCTGTAAGTTATTTAAACAATAATTTATGGCATAGTTGTAGGTTATTGTAGGATTCACGTCTCTTTGGCAAGGTTTATACCTAGGACAAAACCTAAAGGGGTTAAAAGTTGGCATAATGATTAAGGCTCTTATCCAAACACACCCAAAGTGAGGTAGACACAAGTAAAGTGAAATGAAAACCACACCCAAAGCTGAAGGTAGCTGGAATAAATGCTGCCAATCCAGATGAATAAAATCCAAAAACTTTTATTGTAGATAAGTGAGCGCTTTCGCAATGATCAACATTGCTTCATCAGACAACATACCCTCAAACAACTGCCCTATATATATATATATATATATATATATATATATATATATATATATATGACAAAATTTAAAATAACCAATCTGTGTCTACCTTGCTTTGGGTGTGTTTGGATAAGAACTTTAAGCTGTGTATTTTGCGAGGATGGCGGAAGGTGCTGTGAGTTCTTTTGCAAAAGAAGGGAACAGTATGGATAAAGACAATCGACTTGTGGACTTCTTAACTGTTGAACATAATCCACTATTAACACTTGGTGCTGCTGAACTTGAACCAGGTACTGTACTTTCTACTGAGAATGATAGCAGTGTGCGAATGGTAAAAAGGAGCTTGGAGAATGATCTGTATAGATTTAAATGGCTCAAGTGTCAACGTTATCATTTCGAAGCTTGTTTGAAGATGCAATTGATACCTGAATATGCCTACTTATGGCAATACCTACCCTGATTTGCTAACACAGTGACAAAATATTAATTTAGACACAAGTAAAGCTTATATTAAGCTGCTGATAGATTTTCTTCAACCGCTAGAGCATGATTTGAATGCTAAGCTTTGCCAGCAGCAACAGGAGTTGTATTTGTTGTACGGTGAAGAAGCTACAGAACAGTTTTTAAATGAACTGATTGAGAAAGTGCTTCGTTATGAGGCAAGGTTATTAGAGCAAAAAAAAAAAAAGTTGTTATATAGAGATGTGACCGAAGGAAGTAGGAGGAACCATTCAACAAGAGAGGGGGCATGTTGCCCTAGTTGAACAGTGAGATGGGCTGAGAGAAGAGGGTCACCAGCAGTCTGAGCGAGTGACTAATGACCATCATGATGGTGAGACGTCAACCAATCGACAGACCGGAGGGAGTGCCCTCTCACCAGAAGCTGTTGCTTCTGTCTATTCGACACCGATGGATACTCCACCTAATCCGTTAGAAATGGAAGTGATACAGCAAGCAATGACGTCGGCAACAGTAGTGAGATGCAAAATCAATATGGACTTAAAGCAACAGGTTTTTCCAACATTTCAGTTGCCCTTTCATACAGGAGAAGGGGTTCTTTGAAACAGGACATACAGAGAAGAGGGCAGAATCAGAAGGAGGTGCCAGGGCAGATACAGACACACACGCTCAAGAAGATGTGGGGCTATGGGTAGGAAACCTAGTGTGGAACCTGTCGGACTATGAACTGACACCAGTGGAAACTTTCCTACTAAGTAAAGATTTGAGTTTTGTACCTACCAGCAATATGGACATTAGTGACTTGTTATTATGTCTGTGTTTGTTTACACAAAATGTAACATTAAAATTACAATTTAAAAATGTTGAAAATGTACACCATT
Organism: Protopterus annectens; assembly: GCF_019279795.1. Taxonomy (NCBI): domain Eukaryota; kingdom Metazoa; phylum Chordata; order Ceratodontiformes; family Protopteridae; genus Protopterus; species Protopterus annectens. The sequence goes on from NC_056737.1 coordinate 252,546,426, forward strand.
TGAGATATAAAAGGAATAGCACTTTTATACCTAGTTTACCACCCAATGTGGAAACATTTTAAAAGCATGTGAGAATGCCATTTATGATAGTACTGTTAGCAATGTTAGAGAGAGAAAGGGTGATAACCTGTCAACTGCAGAAAGACAGGCATTACACAAGTTACAAAATAATGATAGTATAGTTATAATCCCTCTGACAAAGGGGAACCTATTGCAGTGCTGAATTCAACATTTTATTTTGAGAGAATGACAGAAATGTTAGCAGACTCAAATGTATATAAGATTGTATCTATGGATGTAGTGAATGATATGAGTCGACACATTGTCAACACCCTTCAGGAATATGTGTGCATGGGGATGCTGGAAAAGGAATTGTTCTAATACTTCAAAGTAGAAAAAACGTTGATCCCACGAGTGCATGGCCTCCCTAAAATACACAAAGACCTCAGATGCTCTAAGTTTAGACCCATTGTAGCAGGGGCAGGGTGGCTAACAGAGCCCATTTCTATTTACCTGGATGGTGAACTGAGAGATGTACTTAAAGACTTCCCTCATGTCCTTAGAGATACAGAACATTTTTTAAGTGACTTATACAGTGAGGTGGAGACAGCTAGATTCATGGGGATGGACCTAATAGTCACCCTAGATGTGGTATCATTGTTTACAAGTATACCTAATGAACAAGGCATTAATATGGTGAGGTCAGTACTTCTGAGACATGGGAAATTAACTGTACAACAAATAGGCTTTCTATATATGTTGTTGGAGATAGTTTTGGAACACATTGTCTTCATTTAATGATGTATGCTATTGTCAGACATCAGGTGTTGCCATGGGTACAAGTTGTGCCAATGCATATGCAAATTTGGTGATGGTGGATTGGGAGCAATCACATCTGTTGAAGGATCCTCATATCGTCTTTTATAGATGATTTGTGGATGACCTTTTTTAGGTTGGAAGGGGGATGAGATTAGTTTGAACCTATTCCACCTTTGTATGGACAACGTGTGATTTTTTTTGAAATTCACTACGAATCATTCCGGCACCAGTATAGATTTCTTAGATGTCACAATATTCAAAATTGAGAAGGGGTGGTGCACCAAGTTACATAGGAAGAAGTGTTACTGTCCAGCATTCCTACATTTTGACAGTATGCACAAGGAACACATATTTCCCAACATTGTGAAAGAGCAGGCAATAAGGCTTTCCCACTTTTGTTGTCAGGATGAGATATATCAAACAGAATTGAGGAATTTAAAAGAAGGTTTTTTGATTAGAGTGTATCCAGCCCAAGAGGTAGATATGGCTCATAAACAAGTGCAGAAGGAGAGAAGAGGTGAAGCTAAACCTTATTACTCATAGAGAAGCTTAGTAAAACAGCAGGGGGAAGAATACAAAGCTTTCTCCCAGACCCCTTTTGTCTTACCGTACACTAAATATGTGAGTAAGTTTACTAGGATTATACAGGACTATTGGCACATTCTTCTAGTAGATGAAGACACTACTAATGTGGTGGGAGATAGACCACGTTTATATATAGGAATAAGCAAAACTTGAAGCAACAACTGTGCCATCCCAGGAAGAAGAAACATGAAGCCAGTGTTATGAATGGGACATATAAGTGTGGCAAGTGTGCATATTGTGCCTACGTGGATGAATCCATATTTTTCAAACACCCTGACACAGGACGTTTGTGGGAACTTAAGGTCAAGGCAGAATGTGAGACTGTCAGTGTGATATATGTTGCACATTGTAAGGTATGTTTCCGATTTTACGTTGGAAAGACTAACCGTTGTCTCAGGGAAAGGATCAGGGATCATATATATTGCACTAGGAGAGGTTTAGAATATAGTGCTTTAGCGAAACACACTTTATCCACAAATGAGGAGCATACCTTCTTGTTTCAGGTACTGCATGTTCAGGTAGTGAATAGCAGGCTGGGTGACCTTATAAACCAGACAGACTCTATGGAGGTTCAGTGGATCCTGAGGCTAGGTGCACACAGGGGGCTAGACTTGAATAATTCTGTCCCCCTAAAACCAGCTTTGAAATCTAGAAAACTGAAATGAAAAGTCCCAATATTGACTATGTGAGATTAGTATAATCCAGGTCTGACAGTTTTTGCCCCCCCCCCTTTTTTTTTTTTCTTTTTTTTCTCTTTCATGTTATTACCAAATGTTAGAGAGTTGAAATACATATTTCATGTTATGTTATGTTTTTGTTTGGTCATTGTATGAACTTTTATACTATATTTAGTATACTGTGAATGTTTTATTACTTTCAGCAACATTACATTTTTTTATGTATCTGTACCTTTAGGATGGGATGGTTGATGCTTAATTTGTTCTGAGAACAGATTGGTTATTTTAAATTATGTCATATGTGTGTGCATATATATATATATATATATATATATATATATGGTTTACTATCATAATTACGAAAATAAAAAAAGTGTTCTTATTAGCGAAGTGTTTCGACGAAAGTACACAATTCCGAACGTTCCCAATGTTGGAAAACAACTGTTAATGCTGAAAATGTCGTTCACGACATTTTCGACACTTAACAGCAATCTCATCCTTCCCTTAACTCCGTAAATAGCTAGCCTAAAATCACATTTATGTCGGGGGGCAAGCCCCCTGCACCCCCCACACCCCCAACTTAATATTCCAACTCCGAGATCACACTGCAGTGAGGAAAGGGATGTATTTCCCTAACCGCACTGTACCACGATCCCTTTACATGAGCAAACGTTATAATTGCGAATGCACAGTCCATTCGCAGTTATACCGTTCGCTCACGTAACCTGCCGAAATATGAAGTATTCGAACATCTGTTGTATAGGGCAGTTGTTTGAGGGTATGTTGTCTGATGAAGCAATGTTGATCATTGCGAAAGCGCTCACTTATCTACAATAAAAGCTTTTAGATTTTATTCATCTGGATTGGCAGCATTTATTCCAGCTACCTTCAGCTTTGGGTGTGATTTTCATAATGATTAAGGTGTTTACATCAAAGACACAAGGAACAAGGTTTAATTCTCATCTTTGAGGAAATTGTCTAACCTTGACATGGACAACCAATTCATTGCTTACCTATAAAATAATTTGGGGAGGGAGGGGTTGGCATAATAGCTAAGGTCTTTACCTCACAGATAACCTCTGCTTATTGCCTTTATCTCAGTTGCACGACTAGGCCTATAGGAGCCCTAATGGTCATTAGCCTAGTATACACCTATGAAATGCTGTGGTCAGGATTTGCAGTGTTTGATGGGTAGAGGACTTATTCACTTTTGTTACGACTGTTTCCTTTTACAGATATGTATTTATTTAGTTATTTAGCTAATTAGTTTTCTTAATCACATGAGTAGGTTGGTCCACAGAACTAAGCCATTTGGCAATTACAAGAATAACATATGGACAAAAACTGGTATTTTTAGAACAAAAAAATATATTGGTATTATACAAACTAGTGTGATTAACACCTGTTAACACAATACACATCTCTTGTAGTTTTCACAGTTGTTGAATATTGTTATAAAACATCATTATACCTTAATTAAATAGCACATAATGGCAGATGTAAGCTCAGCACACTGGAAAGTATATATCTGATGAAGTCCAGAAAACGAAACTACTAATCTGAATAAACATCTTTGAAGAAATCTGACTAAAGACAAATTTTTTTCTGAAATTTGTTAAAAACCTCTACTGGTTTAAGAACTTTTGCAAAAAATCAAAATCTTTTCATATAGAACTTCTATTCATAGGTTCATAGATTGGTACTAGGCTATCGGCCCTAGGGCCTATACAAGCCTAGCCATAACAATTCCCTGGCTATTTCTTCCCACACTATTTACTTCCCTGGACCCCTGTCTAGCAGGGCGACTGACGTGATCCCCGGAGTGGATTTTCTTTCTCCCATCCAATCATCAAGGTTCCTTTTGAAGAGGGCCAAAGAGGCGCTCTGCTTGACATGTATGGGCAGAGTCTGGGGAGTCTCTGGGTCAGGAACTTATCCCTCCAGCATGTTTTGTTTATTGTGATGACAAGGTTTAGATCCCTGGAGCGTGTGGCTCTGAGAGTTTGGGATTTCTTTAAGTGTAGCATGTCCAACAGCTCTGGGTTTGGCATGGCCTTGTATGTTAAGCAGAGCTCGCCTCGGAGTAGACGATATGTGACAGAGTATAGCTGGAGTTGTTTAAGGCGGTCTACTTTAGGCCTGTGATTCTTTTAGTGGGGTATTTCTGCGGCCTTTCCAGTTGTTGCAGATGTCTTGAGAGGTACATACCAAACGGGGCGTTGTATTCTATAATGGGGGAAAGGGTTTAGAGAAGGGAAGCTGCCACATGTTGAGTAAAATGAGTAAAGATACCTAAAAAAGTAAAGTGGTGAAAAAAAAAAGGTAATAAGGATGGTAGAGGGAATAAAATGAAGCTAGAGAAGAAGAAAAAAAATAGAGGGAGAAAAAAGATAGAACAGTAGTGAGAAGACAGAAGAGGGAGGAGTTTTATTTGGGTGAGTGTAGGGACTACAACAGTATAGCTAAATTAAAGTCAGAGGTTAAGTTCTGTAATCTTTATTGTAAATAGTCACAGTAAGATAGAATAAATTTGGTGTGGTGCATTTTACACTGTTATCACTTGGAGAGATACATTTCTGCAACACCTTGTTGCCGGTGGAAGGTGTAACTTTCAATAAATTAGCATGTACCATGGCATATGCAGTGATCAGTTGGCAAATTTTCAGGTACAGCTTAATAACCAAGACGAAGCTAGTATGATCAAATGTTCTAGCCAGGAAATACTAAATTGTCCCATAGTCTACAACTCTGCAATGGAGTTTGTTCTAATGCACTTCTTTTTAAAAAAATTTGAAAAATGCAATGTTTCCACTTCATTACTGAGAATATTTTTGTGGTTTTGTTTTTGTTGGATGCTTCAATGACTTCAGGCTGTCAGGCTACTGTTAATGAAAGATTCTGTTGTGGTGCATTAAATACATTACTGCTATTGCACATTTTTTTTTGTTACAAACTGTGAGGAAAAAATAGGACAGCACAGTGGTTTATAGGCTTTTGTTGCTGCCTAATAGTATTTGGTTGTCTGGTTTGGTTCTCGCCTGGTGTGGATGTCCAGGATCTGCATGTGATCATGTGTTCATGTGTTTTTTGCTTGATGCTCTGGCAAAAATGTGCTATAGGTAACTTGTGATTTCCTAGTAGGTGTACGTGCTGTCATGTATACGTAGATTAATTGATGTCTAGTGCAGAATTCGTTTCTTTGCCTTGCACTCACTGAGTGCATAAATAAGCACAGTTTTGACCATGATTCTGAAGTATATTAAACTGACAATCAGGAAATGAAACAACTGAATGAATGAATGAATGAATGAATGAATGAATGAATGAATGAATGTAAAAAAATGGCATATTCATGCTCCATGGTTAACATTTTTTTTTGGGGGGGGGGTATTTTCTGCTCCCATTTGATTCTAAATGTTTGGCTAGAGCATTAACAAAAACATTTGTGGTGTTTTAGTTTTGTTACAGTTCATGTGGCTGCATAGAAATATTAACACTTTTATGTTTTATTATAGGATATATGTTTCACTGCTTTGAAGAATAAAGAAATGTGCCTTTTTAAGTTCTTGTGGCTTAGTAGTGTTGCATTACTGGTGGCAGTTTGTTTAGCTTGTGCTGTATCTTACATTATATGTTGTTTATTTGACAGGAATGGAAGAGCATACAATGTCTCCCCTCCCATGCTGTGGTGCTCTGGAATATTAGTAAGAATATCACAGTACTGTTTGGAAATTTAACTCATGAACAAGGTGTGTGGTGAACTTTCTGGCCAGTGGTGATGGTGGGATTTAACATAACTCCCAACCCTTAGGGATAGCTACCTGGTGGTGTGAACACTGGCTCTAGATGATTGTCACTATTGAAGTGGCACCCCCAACCCCATGTACAAAAACGGGAGCAAGGGGTTGTGGATGGATAGGTTGATCGCCAAGTGCAAGGTGTATGAGGCTGCAGCTTGTTCAGTGCACTTCCTTCAGTTGCAGCATATTAGTCACTCTTTTCCATTCTAAATAGTTGCCAATGTGGTTTCTTTTAGTATGCCAGCAGTGATTTCAAGGTTTTGGAGCTTTTAAAGTTTCTCTACAGTTGTGCAGTCATGGAATTAGTTTATTTAAGTAAGGGGGTGAAGGGCAACCTCCCCCCATGGGGAATGCAAGCCCCCTTTTGCAGAAAATGTTTTTATTTAGTTGAAGCTTCACATGGTTTGTTTTGTCAGTTTAAAGCTTCTTCTGGATGCAGCTCAGTGAGATGTAGTGTAACCAACTGAGCATAAGCAGAATATTCACTTGGCAGTTATATATCATTATTTTGCCAAATAGCATATGATAATGCTTATTGTATAACGCATTATTTACACCGATTATGCAACACTTTTTTTATTCTTATGTAAGTACATGATTTCAGTAACACTGTTGTATAATTTCAGCTGTATTCCAGCCAGGACTGTAAAGAGATAATCCTGTAAGATTTCCAACATGTTGTTTGCCACTGCTGTAGACTGAGAGATTATGAAGACACTTGGCTTAATACTCATGTAGGCGAAATACCTGACAGAGAAGGAAAAATATTATTAACAAAAAAGCATTGATTACCATGATAGAATAAGTTCTTTTAAGCTAATAGTAGGTTGGCTGTATTATAGGCTCCTAAGAGTTACAAGGCAACTGAGATGCAGGGCCATTTCTTATTTGACAGTACCCACCCTTATGTCTTACATCCATTTTCAAGAAGGGCCAGGCCAGTCATATGAGGAATGAATTTATGAGTACCCATTCAATTTTCCATCTCCTTTTTAAAGGAAAATGCTGGTTAACTTGGAGAAGAAGTTTATTCCAGTGAGGATACACGCACTGTGTTTCAAGTCTATCCCTCCTCCTTGACTATTAACTCTATGTTTAGTAATTATCCAAGGAATACATAAACTTTGTTGATCCCTGCACTACTCATTGTCTTTTGAAATAATTTCAATTCTTTATAGTAGGCGAATTGTTATTTTCATCTTTTGTTGACCACCATTGAGTGGAGTAGTGAGGTGACAACTACATCAGAACTAGCTCATTGCACAGCTGTATAATGTGGCTCCAAATCCCAACTCACCAGTAACCAGGAAAGCCTTCACTGCACAGCTGTATACCGTGGCCCCAAATCCCAACTCACCAGTAACCAGGAAAGCCTTCACTGCACAGCTGTATAATGTGGCTCCAAATCCCAACTCACCAGTAACCAGGAAAGCCTTCACTGCACAGCTGTATACCGTGGCCCCAAATCCCAACTCACCAGTAACCAGGAAAGCCTTCACTGCACAGCTGTATAATGTGGCTCCAAATCCCAACTCACCAGTAACCAGGAAAGCCTTCACTGCACAGCTGTATACCATGGCCCCAAATCCCAACTCACCAGTAACCAGGAAAGCCTTCACTGCACAGCTGTATACCGTGGCCCCAAATCCCAACATTCTAGAAAGCAATGAAGCCTTTTGTGTTCCACTCTATACTGTGGCCTGAAACCCCAGTCATCAGTAACCATGTAAGCCTTCAGTGTACAGCTGTATACCATGGCCTCAAACCCCGACACAGCAGTAAGTATGAAAGCCTTTGGTCCATAGCTGTATACTGTGGTCCCCAAACTCTAACACACTAATAAGCAGAGAATCCTTCAGTGCATGGACGTGTACTGTGGCCTCAAACCCCAACACACCAGACAGCCAGTAAACAGGGAAGCCTTTAGTGCACAGCTGTATATTGTGACTTCAAATCTCAACACACCAGTGAGTATGGAAGCCTTGTGTCATGATGTGTAGTGCATACTGAGCTTCCTGCTTCTCTGATTCAAAGGGAATGTGCAGCTTCAATAAGTGGTCATAGTGGTTTCATATCCCGTCCCCTTCACCTTTTATACCTTGAGTTACTTACAGCATGTTTGCAGATTCTCCACCTGTCACCCATTTTCCTGCCTTAGTCTGAAATAAAGATAACTTTTCCATCTCATTTCATAGCCTTGAAGTTGACCTAACACATCTGACCTCTGTTATTTTATTTTACTGTGTCAGATATTGTTTGTGTTCATTATTGGTTAGTTTTGACAGCTACATCACTGGCATGGACTCCCAGGAGTTGGTGGATGATACAGAATATCCTTTAGGTGCTACACATATAGATGTGGATTTAGCTAAGATCAGCAGTGACCTTACTCAGCGTGTTTACTTACACTGTTAACAATACTCCAGATGGTGGTGACAGTACTTTAATACCACCTGTTAAGCTGTTGAAGGGATGAATCACAAAGCAAGTATGGGTGAGAGGGAAGAATCTACAGAAGGTGTTATAAAACTTCAGGTTCTTCAGACTTTATCTGATTGTTCCAATACTGGAAGTAGTGCCAGGTCTGTGACAGTTTGTGATGTTTTGAACAGATCAACAGACTGTTCGATGGTAGCTGTTAATGCTGCAGATCCTACAACAGTCATATGATCATCCTGTGGCTGAGCTGAAAAAAAGGATATGGGTCTAGACAATTGTCTGTCAAGATCATTCTCTTTTCAACTACACAGGTTAGAGAGAAGATCTAATGGAGCACTGCTGAGCAGTTGGATTTCTTTAGGAAAACATTATTAAAACTATGGAATTGATAGGTCTATACTAAAAGAACGAAATGACAAAAGAATGAACGCTCTTTCGTCGACA